>NC_080386.1:30760170-30957021 GCF_014773155.1 Arachis stenosperma | reverse complement strand
ATCTGTTTAGATATTTGCTGTTTTGCTTGATTCAACTGCAGTTCTATGTTCTTGTTAGCAACTTTAGTATCATGGAGCATTTCTTTAAATTCTGCTAACTGTTCTGTCATCAGGAGCAATTGTTGATTAAGCTCATTCATCTGTTCTTGAGGATTAGGATCAGTGACTAATGCCATGACCTCCTTTTGGAACAACTCATTGCTAAATATAGTATTGTTCTAGCAACAGTGTCTATAAGCTCTTGAGCTTCTTCAATTGTCTTCCTCATGTGTATAGATCCACCACTGAGTGGTCTAAAGACATCTGAGCTTTTTCTGTGAGCCCATAGTAGAAGATGTAACTGTACCCACTCTGAAAACATTTCAGAGGGGCATTTTCTAAGCATACCTCTATACCTCTCCCAGGCATTATAAAGGGATTCATTATCCTCTTGTTTAAAGCCTTGGATGTCCAGCCTTAGCTGTGTCATCCTCTTTGGAGGGTAGAAATGATTCAGGAATTTGTCTGATAACTGTTTCCATGTCTTTATGCTTGCTGTAGGTTGGTTATTCAACCACCTTTTAGCTTGATCTTTTACAGCAAATGGAAACAGTAATAGTCTGTATATCCTGATCTACCTCTTTATCATGTACTGTGTCAGCAATTTGTAAAACTGTGCCAGAAACTCCGTAGGTTCTTCCTGTGGAAGCCGGAATACTGGCAATTTTGCTGCACTATGATAATGAGTTGAGGGTTTAGCTCAAAGCTGCTTGCTTTGATGGGAGGTATACAGATGCTACTCCCATATGCAGCTGTAATGGGTTAGCATATGACCCCAGAGTCCTCTTGGACTGATTAATTCCACTTAAGTCCATAATGGACAAAAGGGAATTGAGAATGATTGCAAAGAGATAAATTTTGTTTTTGTTGTTTTTTTTTTCGAAAAAAAAATAAAATAAAATAAAAGGAAAATAAAATAAAATTTCGAAAATCAAAAAGAAAGTAAGATCAAAACAAATTGAGAACTGAATCAATTAGCTAATTAAAAGATTTGAAAACAGCATTACAATATTGAAAAAATTTTTATGAAAAAGATTTGATTTTTGAAAAGAGAGAAAAACAACAAAAAAGACACCAAACTTAAAATTTCAGAAAATCACACACTAAATTTCGAAAAATTTTAAAGGAAAACACAAGGGGACACCAAACTTAGAATTTTTATGAATCAAAAGGGACTAAGAACATGCAAAAACGAAAATCCTAAAAGAAAAACAAAAGCATGCAATTGACACCAAACTTAGAATATAAAACTAGACTCAACTAAAAGACTCTAAACCAACAAAAATAAAACAGTCCTAATCTAAGCAACAAGATAAGCCGTCATTGTCCAAACTCGAACAATCCCCGGCAACGGCGCCAAAACTTGGTGCACGAAGTTGCAATCACACTTTTGCAATCCCCGCACAACTAACCAGCAAGTGCACTGGGTCGTCCAAGTAATACCTTGCGTGAGCAAGGGTCGATCCCACGGAGATTGTCGGCTTGAAGCAAGCTATGGTTACCTTGCAAATCTTAGTCAGGATATCAGAAATTATCAGGATTGATTGTAAAAAGCAAAAGAACATGAACTGATTACTTGTTTTGCAGTAATGGAGAATAGGCTGGGCTTTGGAGATGCTCCATCTTCCGAATCTCTGCTTTCCTACTGTCATCTTCATCAAACACGCAAGGCTCCTTCCATGGCAAGCTGTATGTAGGGTTTCACCGTTGTCAGTGGCTACCTCCCATCCTCTCAGTGAAAATACGTCCCTGATGCTCTGTCACAGCATAGCTAATCATCTGTCGGTTCTCAATCAGCCGGAATAGAATCCGATTCTTTTGCGTCTGTCACTAACGCCCCGCCTTCAGGAGTTTGAAGCACGTCCACAGTCATTCAATCTTGAGTCCTACTCAGAATACCACAGACAAGGTTTAGGCCTTCCGGGCTCTCTTGAATGCCGCCATCAGTTCTAGCTTATACCACGAAGATCCGATTAAAGAATCCAAGAGACATCTACTTAATCTAAGGTAGACAGAGGTGTTTGTCAGGCACATGTTCGTAGTTGAGAATGATGATGAGTCACGGATCATCACATTCATCCGGTTTAAGAGCAAGTGATATCTTAGAATGGAAACAAGCATGATTGAATAAGAAACAGTAGTAATTGCATTAATCCATCAAGACACAGCAGAGCTCCTCACCCCCACCATGGGTTTAGAGACTCATGCCGTGGAAGGTACAAGAAACGTGTAAAAAGTGTTATGAGGTCATAAGGTTACCATTTACAATGTCAAAAGATCCTATAAATAGTAAACTAGTATCCTAAGGTTTACAGAAATGAGTAAATGACAGAAAATCCACTTCCGGCCCACTTGTGTGTGCTTGGGCTGAGCATGAATTAATTTCGTGTAGAGACCTTTTCTGGAGTTAAACGCCAGCTTTCATGCCAGTTTGGGCGTTTAACTCCAAGTTTTATGCCAGTTCCGGCGTTTAACGCTGGAATTTCTGATGCTGATTTGCTACGCCGGTTTGGGCCATCAAATCTTGGGCAAAGTATGGACTATTATATATTGCTGGAAAGCCCATGTCTACTTTCCAATGCCGTTGAGAGCGCGCCAATTGGCTTCTGTAGCTCCAGAAAATCCACTTCGAGTGCAGGGAGTCAGAATCCAACAGCATCTGCAGTCCTTTTCAGTCTCTGGATCAGATTTTTGCTCAGAACCTTCAATTTCAGCCAGAAAATACCTGAAATCACAGAAAAACACACAAACTCATAGTAAAGTCCAGAAAAGTGAATTTTAACTAAAAACTAATAAAAATATAATAAAAACTAACTAAAAGATACTAAAAACATACTAAAAACAATGCCAAAAAGCGTATAAATTATCCGCTCATCACTTACTGAGATTTACAAGGTGATCATAGCTTGCTTCAAGCCGACAATCTCCGTGGGATCGACCCTTACTCACGTAAGGTTTATTACTTGGACGACCCAGTGCACTTGCTGGTTAGTTTTGCGAAGTTGTGAAAAGGAGTGATATTACAATTGTGCGTACCAAGTTGTTGGCGCCATTGAGATCACAATTTCGTGCACCACCTGGGTAGTAGTCGCAACAGTGGTTATTCCACTGGCTCTGGGTTGAGCGGGTAGTAGCAAGGGAGTTGTAGCTCAAACCTACTTGATCCGCGATGGGTGTTTCTGTCCATGGTTAGCTACCAGGACGTGTCGGGTTGGTTATATAACCGACAGATGATATCATCAGGCACAGGGCAGGCATACATCATTTGCGTATATTTGAATTGTTTAGGTTTGTGGTGGACGAAATCGTGATCACTACAACTTCGCACAACTAAACCAGCAAGTGCACTGGGTCGTCCAAGTAATAAACCTTACGCGAGTAAGGGTCGATCCCACGGAGATTGTTGGTATGAAGCAAGCTATGGTCACCTTGTAAATCTTAGTCAGGCAGACTCAAATGGGTATAGATGATGAATAAAACATAAAGATAAAGATAGAGATACTTATGTAATTCAATGGTGGGAATTTCAGATAAGCGTATGAAGATGCTTGGTCCCTTCCGTCTCTCTGCTTTCCTACTGTCTTCATTCAATCCTTCTTACTCCTTTCCATGGCAAGCTTATGCAAGGGTTTCACCGTTGTCAGTGGCTACCTCCCATCCTCTCAGTGGAAATGTTCACGCACACCCTGTCACGGCACGGCTATCCAGCTGTCGTTTCTCGATCGGGCCGGAATAGAATCCAGTGATTCTTTTGCGTCTGTCACTAAGCCCCGCCCTCAGAGTTGAAGCACGTCACAGTCATTCAATCATTGAATCCTACTCAGAATACCACAGACAAGGTTAGACCTTCCGGATTCTCTTGAATGCCGCCATCAGTTCTTGCCTATACCACGAAGACTCTGATCTCACGGAATGGCTGGCTCGTTTGTCAGGCGAGCGCTCGGTTGTCAGGCGATCAACCATGCATCGTGTATCAGGAATCCAAGAGATATTCACTCAATCTAAGGTAGAACGGAGGTGGTTGTCAGTCACACGTTCATGGGTGAGAATGGTGATGAGTGTCACGGATCATCACATTCATCAAGTTGAAGAACAAGTGATATCTTGGAATAAGAACAAGAGGAATTGAATAGAAGAACAATAGTAATTGTATTAATACTCGAGGTACAGCAGAGCTCCACACCTTAATCTATGGTGTGTAGAAATTCCACCGTTGAAAATACATAAGAACAAGGTCTAGGCATGGCCGTGAGGCCAGCCCCCAAAACATGATCAAAGGATTCAAAGACCTAAAGATGATCTAAGATCCCAAGATGAAAATACAATAGTAAAAGGTCCTATATATAGAGAACTAGTAGCCTAGGGTGTACAGAGATGAGTAAATGACATAAAAATCCACTTCCGGACCCACTTGGTGTGTGCTTGGGCTGAGCATTGAAGCATTTTCGTGTAGAGACTCTTCTTGGAGTTAAACGCCAGCTTTTGTGCCAGTTTGGGCGTTTAACTCCCACTTTGGTGCCAGTTCCGGCGTTTAACGCTGGAAATTCTGAAGGTGACTTTGAACGCCGGTTTGGGCCATCAAATCTTGGGCAAAGTATGGACTATTATATATTGCTGGAAAGCCCAGGATGTCTACTTTCCAACGCCGTTGAGAGCGCGCCAATTGGGCTTCTGTAGCTCCAGAAAATCCACTTTGAGTGCAGGAAGGTCAGAATCCAACAGCATCTGCAGTCCTTTTCAGTCTCTGGATCAGATTTTTGCTCAGGTCCCTCAATTTCAGCCAGAAAATACCTGAAATCACAGAAAAACACACAAACTCATAGTAAAGTCCAGAAAAGTGAATTTTAACTAAAAACTAATAAAAATATACTAAAAACTAACTAGATCATACTAAAACATACTAAAAACAATGCCAAAAGCGTACAAATTATCCGCTCATCACAACACCAAACTTAAATTGTTGCTTGTCCTCAAGCAACTGAAATCAAATAAGATAAAAAGAAGAGAATATGCAATGAATTCCAAAAACATCTATGAAGATCAGTATCAATTAGATGAGCGGGACTTTTAGCTTTTTGCCTCTGAATAGTTTTGGCATCTCACTCTATCCTTTGAAATTCAGAATGATTGGCTTCTTTAGGAACTCAGAATCCAGATAGTGTTATTGATTCTCCTAGTTAAGTATGATGATTCTTGAACACAGCTACTTATTGAGTCTTGGCCGTGGCCCAAAGCACTCTGTCTTCCAGTATTACCACCGGATACATACATGCCACAGACACATAATTGGGTGAACCTTTTCAGATTGTGACTCAGCTTTGCTAGAGTCCCCAATTAGAGGTGTCCAGGGTTCTTAAGCACACTCTTGTTTCCTTGGATCACAACTTTATTTCTTTCTTTTTCTTTCTTTTTCTTTTTCTCTTTTTCCCCTTTTTTTCGTTCTTTTTTTTTTGTATTCACTGCTTTTTCTTGCTTCAAGAATCATTTTTATGATTTTTCAGATCCCCAGTAACATGTCTCCTTTTTCATCATTCTTTCAAGAGCCAACATTCATGAACCACAAATTCAAAAGACATATGCACTGTTTAAGCATACATTCAGAAAACAAAAGTGTTGCCACCACATCAAAATAATTAATCTGTTATAAAATTCAAAATTCATGCAATTCTTCTCTTTTTCAATTAAGAACATTTGTTTATTTAAGAAAGGTAATGGATTCATAGGACATTCATAACTTTAAGGCATAGACACTAAGATACTAATGATCACAAGACACAAACATAGATAAATATAAGCACTAAAATTCGAAAAACAGAAAAACAAAAAACAAGGAAATTAAAGAACGGGTCCACCTTAGTGATGGCGGCTTGTTCTTCCTCTTGAAGATCCTATGGAGTGCTTGAGCTCCTCAATGTCTCTTCCTTGTCTTTGTTGCTCCTCTCTCATGATTCTTTGATCTTCTCTAATTTCATGGAGGAGGATGGAATGTTCTTGGTGCTCCACCCTTAGTTGTCCCATGTTGGAACTCAATTCTCCTAGGGAGGTGTTAATTTGCTCCCAATAGTCTTGTAGAGGAAAGTGCATCCCTTGAGGCATCTCAGGGATCTCATGTCTCTTGTTTGCTCCATCCTTTTCTTAGTGATGGGCTTGTCCTCATCAATAAGGATGTCTCCTTCTATGTCCACTCCAACTGAATAACAGAGGTGACAAATGAGATGAGGAAAGGCTAACCTTGCTAAGGTAGAGGACTTGTCCGCCACCTTATAGAGTTCTTGGGCTATAACCTCATGAACTTCCACTTCTTCTCCAATCATGCTGAATCATGATGGCCCGGTCTATAGTAACTTCAGACCGATTGCTAGTGGGAATGATTGAGCGTTGGATAAACTCCAACCATCCTCTAGCCACGGGCTTGAGGTCATGCCTTCTTAATTGAACCGGCTTCCCTCTTGAATCTCTCTTCCATTGGGCGCCCTCTTCACAATGTCAGTGAGGACTTGGTCCAACCTTTGATCAAAGTTGACCCTTCTTGTGTAAGGATGTCATCTCCTTGCATCATGGGCAAGTTGAATGCTAACCTCACATTTTCCGGACTAAAATCTAAGTATTTCCCCGAACCATTGTAAGCCAATTCTTGGGTCCGGGTTCACACTTTGATCATGGTTCTTGGTGATCCATGCATTGGCATAGAACTCTTGAACCATCAAGATTCCAACTTGTTGAATGGGGTTGGTAAGAACTTCCCAACCTCTTCTTCGAATCTCATGTCGGATTTCCGGATATTCACTCTTTTTGAGTGAAAAAGGGACCTCGGGGATCACCTTCTTCAAGGCCACAACTTCATAGAAGTGGTCTTGATGCACCCTTGAGATGAATCTCTCCATCTCCCCTGACTCGGAGGTGGAAGCTTTTGCCTTCCCTTTCCTCTTTCTAGAGGTTTCTCCGGCCTTGGATGCCATAAATGGTTATGGAAAAACAAAAAGCAATGCTCTTACCACACCAAACTTAAAAGGTTTGCTCGTCCTCGAGCAAAAGAAGAAAGAAGAGAGGAGAAGAAGAAGAAATGAGGACGAAGGGAATGGCTTTGTGTTCGGCCAAAGAGGGGGAGAAGTGGTGTTTAGGTTGTGTGAAAATGAAGGAGTGAAGAAGGGTTTATATAGGAGAGGGGGGGCTCATGGTTCGGTCATGTATGGGTGGGTTTGGGAGGGAAAGTGGTTTGAATTTGAAGGGTGAGGTAGGTGGGGTTTTATGAAGGATGGATGTGAGTGGTGAAGAGAAAGATGGGATTTGATAGGTGAAGGGTTTTTAGGGAAGAGGTGTTGAGGTGATTGGTGAATGGGTGAAGAAGAAAGAGGGTGGTGGGGTTGGTGGGGATCATGTGGGGTCCACAGATCCTGAGGTGTCAAGGAAAAGTCATCCCTGCACCAAGTGGCAAGAAAATTTGCGTTTTGTGCCAAATCTGGCGTTAAACGCCGGGCTGGTGCCCATTTCTGGCGTTTAACGCCAGGTTCTTGCCCTTTCCTGGCGTTTAACGCCAGTCTGGTGCCCCTTTCTGGCGTTAAACGCCCAGAATGGTGCCAGACTGGGCGTTAAATGCCCATCTGCTAGCCTCACTGGCGTTTAAATGCCAGTAGGTTCTTCCTCCAGGGTGTGCTGTTTTTCTTCCTATTTTTCATTTTGTTTTTGCTTTTTCAATTGATTTTGTGACTTCTCATGATCATCAACCTATAGAAAACATAAAATAACAAAGGGAAATAGATAAAATATAGTAAGATTGGGTTGCCTCCCAACAAGCGCTTCTTTAATGTCAGTAGCTTGACAGTGGGCTCTCATGGAGCCTCACAAATGCTCAGAGCAATGTTGGAACCTCCCAACACCAAACTTAGAGTTTGAATGTGGGGGTTCAACACCAAACTTAGAGTTTGGTTGTGGCCTCCCAACACCAAACTTAGAGTTTGACTGTGGGGGCTCTGTTTGACTCTGTCTTGAGAGAAGCTCTTCATGCTTCCTCTCCATGGTGACAGAGGGATATCCTTGAGCCTTAAACACAAAGGATTCTTCATTCACTTGAATGATCAGTTCACCTCTATCAACATCAATCACAGCCTTTGCTGTGGCAAGGAAGGGTCTGCCAAGGATGATGGATTCATCCATGCACTTCCCAGTCTCTAGGACTATGAAATCAGCAGGGATGTAATGGTCTTCAATCTTCACCAGAACATCCTCTACAAGTCCATAAGCTTGTTTTCCTGAATTGTCTGCCACCTCCAGTGAGATTCTTGCAGCTTGCACCTCAAAGATCCCTAGCTTCTCCATTACAGAGAGAGGCATGAGGTTTACACTTGACCCTAAGTCACACAGAGCCTTCTTGAAGGTCATGGTGCCTATGGTACAAGGTATTGAAAACTTCCCAGGATCTTGTCTCTTTTGAGGTAATTTCTGCCTAGACAAGTCATCCAGTTCTTTGGTGAGCAAAGGAGGTTTGTTCTCCCAAGTCTCATTCCCAAATAACTTGTCATTTAGCTTCATGATTGCTCCAAGGTATTTAGCAACTTGCTCTTCAGTGACATACTCATCCTCTTCAGAGGAAGAATACTCATCAGAGCTCATGAATGGCAGAAGTAGGTCCAATGGAATCTCTATGGTCTCATTTTGAGCCTCAGATTCCCATGGTTCCTCATTGGGGAACTCAGTGGAGGCTAGTGCACGCCCATTGAGGTCTTCCTCAGTGGCGTTCACTTCCTCTCCTTCCTCTCCAAATTCGGCCATGTTGATGGCCTTGCACTCTCCTTTTGGATTTTCTTCTGTATTGCTTGGAAGAGTACTAAGAGGGAGTTCAGTAATTTTCTTGCTCAGCTGTCCCACTTGTGCCTCTAAATTCCTAATGGAGGACCTTGTTTCAGTCATGAAACTTTGAGTGGTTTTGATTAGATCAGAGACCATGGTTGCTAAGTCAGAGTGGTTCTGCTTAGAATTCTCTGTCTGTTGCTGAGAAGATGATGGAAAAGGCTTGCCATTGCTAAACCTGTTTCTTCCACCATTATTGTTATTGAAACCTTGTTGAGGTCTCTCTTGATCCTTCCATGAGAAATTTGGGTGATTTCTCCATGAAAAATTATAGGTGTTTCCATAGGGTTCTCCCATGTAATTCACCTCTTCCATTGAAGGGTTCTCAGGATCATAAGCTTCTTCTTCAGATGAAGCATCCTTAGTACTGCTTGGTGCATTTTGCATTCCAGACAGACTTTGAGAAATCAAATTGGCTTGCTGAGTCAATATTTTATTCTGAGCCAATATGGCATTCAGAGTATCAATCTCAAGAACTCCTTTCTTCTGATTTGTCCCATTGTTCACAGGATTCCTTTCAGAAGTGTACATGAATTGGTTATTTGCAACCATTTCAATTAGTTCTTGAGCTTCTGCAGGCGTCTTCTTCAGATGAAGAGATCCTCCAGCAGAGCTATCCAAAGACATCTTGGATAGTTCAGAGAGACCATCATAGAAAATACCTATGATGCTCCATTCAGAAAGCATGTCAGAAGGACATTTTCTGATTAATTGTTTGTATCTTTCCCAAGCTTCATAGAGGGATTCTCCATCCTTTTGTTTGAAGGTTTGGACTTCCACTCTAAGCTTACTCAATTTTTGAGGTGGAAAGAACTTTGCAAAGAAGGCATTGACTAGCTTTTCCCAAGAGTTCAGGCTGTCTTTAGGTTGTAAGTCCAACCATATTCTAGCTCTGTCTCTTACAGCAAAAGGGAATAGCATAAGTCTGTAGACCTCAGGGTCAACCCCATTAGTCTTGATAGTGTCACAGATTTGCAAGAATTCAGCTAAGAACTGATGAGGATCTTCCAACGGAAGTCCATGGAACTTGCAATTCTGTTGCATTAGAGAAACTAATTGAGGCTTAAGCTCAAAGTTGTTTGCTCCAATGGCAGGGATAGAGATGCTTCTCCCATAGAAGTCGGGAGTAGGTGCAGTAAAGTCACCCAGCACCTTCCTTGCATTGTTGTTGTTTTCGGCTGCCATGTGTTCTTCTTCTTTGAAGAATTCGGTTAGGTCCTCTACAGAGAATTGTGCCTTAGCTTCTCTTAGCGTTCGCTTCAAGGTCCTTTCAGGTTCAGGGTCAGCTTCAACAAGAATGCCTTTGTCTTTGTTCCTGCTCATATGAAAGAGAAGAGAACAAGAAAGTGTGGAATCCTCTATGTCACAGTATAGAGATTCCTTGAGGTGTCAGAGGAAAAGAAAAATAGAAGAAAGAGGTAGAAGAATTCGAACTTAGTGAGACAGAGTTCGAATTGTGCATTGAGGAGGAGTGATACTCCATAAATAGAAGGATGTGAGAAGAGGGGAAGAGACTTTTCGAAAATTAACTAAAAAGATTTTTTTAAAAAAAACATTTTGAAAAACTTTAATTTGATTTTCGAAAATCAAGAGTGAGAAAGAGATCAAGTAATTTTTGAAAAAGATTTTGAAATTAGAAATCAAAAAGATATGATTAAAAACTGTTTTGAAAAAGATGTGATTGAAAATATATGATTTGAAAACAATTTTAAAATGATTTGATTTTAAAAATTAATGACTTGCCTAACAAGAAAAGATATGATTCAAACATTAAACCTTTCTCAACAGAAAAAGCAACATACTTAAAATGTTCAATCAAATCATTAATTGTTAGCAAGTATCTTTGAAAAAGGAAAGAAATTGATTTTGAAAACATTTGATTGAAAAGATTTGATTTGAAAAAGATTTGGTTTTGAAAAACTTTGAAAACTTGAAAAAAAATTGATTTGAAAACAAAATCTTCCCTCTTGTGCCATCATGGCGTTAAACGCCCAGAATGGTGCACATTCTGGCGTTTAACGCCCAATGCACTACCTTTTTGGGCGTTAAACGCCCAACCAGGCACCCTGGCTGGCGTTTAAACGCCAGTCTGTCCTTCTTCACTGGGCGTTTTGAACGCCCAGCTTTTTCTGTGAAATTCCTCTGCTGCATGTTCTGAATCTTCAGTTCCCTATACTATTGATTTGAAAATAGAACCAAGATTATATAAACAATGCATGCAAGACACCAAACTTAAAATTAGACACTAGACTCAAACAAGAAACATAAAATATTTTTGGTTTTTATGATTTTGTAATTTTTTTGTGCTTTTTCGAAAATTATATGAAAATAGAAAATAAAGGTTTCAGAATTCTTAATTTGGATTCCAGGAATCATTGCAATGCTAGTCTAAGACTCCGGTCCAGGAATTAGACATGGCTTCACAGCCAGCCAAGCTTTCAAAGAAAGCTTCGGTCCAAAACACTAGACATGGCAAATGCCAGCCAAGCCTTAGCAGATCATTGCTCCAATAGCAAGATTGATAGAAATCAACAAGCTCTTGTGATGATCAGTTGAAACCTCGGTCCAATAAGATTAGACATGGCTTCACAGCCAGCCAGACTTCAACAGATCATCATGAAACTCTAGAACTCATTCTTAAGAACTCTGAAAAAAAAATACCTAATCTAAGCAACAAGATGAACCGTCAGTTGTCTATATACGAAACAATCCCCGGCAACGGCGCCAAAAACTTGGTGGACGAAATCGTGATCACTACAACTTCGCACAACTAAACCAGCAAGTGCACTGGGTCGTCCAAGTAATAAACCTTACGCGAGTAAGGGTCGATCCCACGGAGATTGTTGGTATGAAGCAAGCTATGGTCACCTTGTAAATCTTAGTCAGGCAGACTCAAATGGGTATAGATGATGAATAAAACATAAAGATAAAGATAGAGATACTTATGTAATTCAATGGTGGGAATTTCAGATAAGCGTATGAAGATGCTTGGTCCCTTCCGTCTCTCTGCTTTCCTACTGTCTTCATTCAATCCTTCTTACTCCTTTCCATGGCAAGCTTATGCAAGGGTTTCACCGTTGTCAGTGGCTACCTCCCATCCTCTCAGTGGAAATGTTCAACGCACCCTGTCACGGCACGGCTATCCAGCTGTCGGTTCTCGATCGGGCCGGAATAGAATCCAGTGATTCTTTTGCGTCTGTCACTAACGCCCCGCCCTCAGGAGTTTGAAGCACGTCACAGTCATTCAATCATTGAATCCTACTCAGAATACCACAGACAAGGTTAGACCTTCCGGATTCTCTTGAATGCCGCCATCAGTTCTTGCCTATACCACGAAGACTCTGATCTCACGGAATGGCTGGCTCGTTTGTCAGGCGAGCGCTCGGTTGTCAGGCGATCAACCATGCATCGTGTATCAGGAATCCAAGAGATATTCACTCAATCTAAGGTAGAACGGAGGTGGTTGTCAGTCACACGTTCATGGGTGAGAATGGTGATGAGTGTCACGGATCATCACATTCATCAAGTTGAAGAACAAGTGATATCTTGGAATAAGAACAAGCGGAATTGAATAGAAGAACAATAGTAATTGCATTAATACTCGAGGTACAGCAGAGCTCCACACCTTAATCTATGGTGTGTAGAAACTCCACCGTTGAAAATACATAAGAACAAGGTCTAGGCATGGCCGTGAGGCCAGCCCCCAAAACATGATCAAAGGATTCAAAGACCTAAAGATGATCTAAGATCCCAAGATGAAAATACAATAGTAAAAGGTCCTATATATAGAGAACTGGTAGCCTAGGGTGTACAGAGATGAGTAAATGACATAAAAATCCACTTCCGGGCCCACTTGGTGTGTGCTTGGGCTGAGCATTGAAGCATTTTCGTGTAGATACTCTTCTTGGAGTTAAACGCCAGCTTTTGTGCCAGTTTGGGCGTTTAACTCCCACTTTGGTGCCAGTTCCGGCGTTTAACGCTGGGAATTCTGAAGGTGACTTTGAACGCCGGTTTGGGCCATCAAATCTTGGGCAAAGTATGGACTATTATATATTGCTGGAAAGCCCAGGATGTCTACTTTCCAACGCCGTTGAGAGCGCGCCAATTGGGCTTCTGTAGCTCCAGAAAATCCACTTCGAGTGTAAGGAGGTCAGAATCCAACAGCATCTGCAGTCCTTTTCAGTCTCTGGATCAGATTTTTGCTCAGGTCCCTCAATTTCAGCCAAAAAATATCTGAAATCACAGAAAAACACACAAACTCATAGTAAAGTCCAGAAAAGTGAATTTTAACTAAAAAATAATAAAAATATACTAAAAACTAACTAGATCATACTAAAAACATACTAAAAACAATGCCAAAAAGCGTACAAATTATCCACTCATCAGTTTGCCTATTTATTTTGGATTTCTATATCATATATGCTATGTTACCTGATTATGTACTACTTGTTCTACTTGTACTTTAATTGTGTATTACTTGTCTGTATTGCTTGTGTTTGTACAGCTGAGAGGTCCCTTATGCTGGTGTCAGTGGATGCTGAGGGCTGTGCTTGATGAGATGAGTTGATAGTGTAATTGAATAATGATGATGACTATTGAATGTGATAATTTGAGCTCCATGGGCAAACGCAGTGAAGTAATTTTACTTGCTCCAGGTGATGGTATGATGTATTGATATAGAATTGCTGAGACAAAAATAACTGGTGATGGTTTTGTTTATGACCCTGATTCTGATTCATTAGAGAATTAGAAAGAGTTGAAAAGCATGAAAGATATGATTTAGAGTTAGCATTCCCTTATGACAGTTGCCTGTTTATGGATTAGCGAGAACATAGGATGAATGTTTGGTGAAAAGAAGTTTAGGATGCTTAGTGAGTTTTTATTGCAGTGCGTTGTATTTATTTGGCGCTTTTACCGTACTGGGAACCCATGGGTCGGGGGTTCTCATTCCGTATATATCTCTTATTTTTCAGATACAGGTCCAGGTGCTCAGAAGTGAGCTGTGGTACGTCTGAGAGACGGTGAAGATCTTTATATTCTCTACTTTATATTTTTCTTAGAATCTCTCCACTTTTATTTTGAAAAGCTTTATTATGTATTGAACTCTTTTGAATTTACCTATAGAGGTTCTTATGTTTCTTTTGGGAGAGATTAGGAGATATTGTTGTCAACTACTTTTGTACTGTAGTACCCTAGCTGACCTAAACTTCACGGGTCGCGACTAGTGGCTATTTACTTATGTTATATATCTATATATTGTCCTTCTCTTATTCTCTTTTATGCCTTATCTGTATATCGCTTTATACTTCACACTTTACCTTTTAGTTGTTGAAACGTGAGTTATACGTCTTCGCGATTTTATTTTACTCCATTTTCAGGCTTCTCATTTAATACTCCTTTCGAAATTACCTATATTTATGTATTAAAAATTCACCTGAGATTCGTACCACCATAATATCATTGACTTATGACTCGAGCATAAGGATTTGAGTATTAGGGTCTTATATAAATAGGGAGCTCTTATGCTGACGTGGTGCTTATACATTGAGTTTGTGAATTTATTTGCTTAAGTGTCGTCACTAGAAATTTTTAAAATTTTATTTATAAATGATAACTTATTATTTGCTTAGATTGTTACCTTTTGAATTTTTAAACATGCTTTCTTAGGTTGTTGGGTATTTAGTTATTATTATTGTTGAACTAATAATTTGTTTAGGTGTCATCACTAAAAATTTTTAAAATATTATTTTTAATTATAATTATAATTTATTATTTGTTTAAGTTGTTACTTTTTAAATTTGAAATACTATTTCCTCTAGACCAAATACAAACGGGGAGACTTTTTGCTAACGTAGCACTCATATGTTGAGTTTCGAGATAATTTACTTAAATGTTGTTATTAGAAATTTTTGTAATTTTATTTATAAATTAATATATTATTTGGTTAGGTTGTTAGATAATAATAAGAATTTAGTTTTTGAGTTTATTAGGAAAGTAGTTATATATTTAAATCTTAATATTATTGAACTAATTTAAAAAAATTAATAAATTATTTGGTTAGGTTGTTAGATATCAATAAGAATTTAGTTTTTGGGTTTATTAGCAAGGTAGTTAGATATTTAAATCTTAATATTATTGAACTAATTTAAACAAAGTTATTTATAAATTATTTATAAATTATTTCAAAGTTAGGACAGTTGTTTAATAATGAAATCAACAATTTAAAAGTAATAACAAAACAATAAGAAGTAAGTAATAGTAAAAAACAAGTTCGAAAACAAAATGATAAGAGCTTAAATTTGAAAACGGAAATAAAACGTCATTTTAAAACAAAACAATAAGGAATCGAATTTAAAAGAGGTTGTTACTTTTTAAATTTAAATTATTTGCTTAAATTGTTTTGTTTAGGTTGTTATTTTTTAAAGTTTAAGTTATTTTACTTAGGTGATTATTTTCTAAATTTTAAGTTGTTTGCTTAGTTTGTTATTTTTTAAATTTTAACTTATTTACAGGTTACTTTTTTAAATCAAAAATAATCATTATTTGTTTAAGTTGTTACTTTTTAATTTTCAGTTATTTGCTCATAAATTAAAATTTTTAAAAAAAATTTCAAAAAATACATGGCTCAATTAAGAGGACTCTTATGTCTCAATTCATGAATTTGATAAGAGAAGTTGATGACGGATAATCAATTATTATTTTTTAAATATAAACACTTACACATAATATATGAGTAAAATAAAATCTAGGAATTTTAATATTTACTTGAATGTAAGTTTATTTATTTGAATTTATTTCAAGATTTCAATCTATATATTCAAATTTATTTGTTTTAGTATTTTGTATTTAAATTGTTATTTTAACTTTATTTGGTTACAAAATTTTTTTATATTAATTTTTTTTGTATTTGAAGGATTTTAATTTGTTAAAAATCTTTGTTTTTGCTAAAAATAAATATTTTTTCTTTCTTTTTTATCTGAAATATTATTATTGATATATTAATATTAAAAATATAAAAAATAAACATACTTTAAAAAAATACTTTACGTTGTTTAATCTTTATAAAATTAAAATAAATAATTAATTAATTATTAATTTTTAAATTGTAACTATTTTTAATAAAAAATAATTTATAAATTGTGTTTAAAATTTTATGAATTTATTAATTTTTAAATTTTAAAATATAAAATATATATATGTATATAGTTTGGTACAATTTTTGTTGTTGTTATTTTTTATTTTTTTAAGTTATAATTAATTTTTTTAATATAAACACTTACACATATTAGATGAGTAAAACAAAATTTATAAATTTTAATATTGACTTCAATATAAATTTATTTATTTAGATTTGTTTCAAGATTTTATTCTATAAATTTAAATTTATTTATTTTAGTATTTTTTATTTATATTATTATTTTAACTTTATTTTGTTATAAATATTTTTGTAATATTGAACTTTTTTGTGCTTGAAAGATTTTAATTTGTTGAGGAAAAAATTATTTTCGGTGAATAAATATTTTTTATCTTTTTATTTAAAATATTATTATTGGTATGTTAGTATTAAAAATATAAAAGATAAAGCATACTTAAAAAAATATTATGAGATCAAATAATTTTATGATTGTGGGTATTTGTCTACACGGGAGGCTGTGCGAAGAACTTTGACTTATGATATTAATCAGAGATGGCCTTCAGTGATGAGATTAACCTTTTATTTTTCCTGGAAAGCAAAATATCATCGTTAAAGATGATGACAATCTTGAGAAAATCATGGATCAAAAGAACAAAAAAGGTACGATGTTCTTAGCATGGATGCAGGCAAACAAAGAATTTAAAGTAGGTCAAACTTTAACGTATGCTGAGTTTCCAAATCAATTTGTTTATGATAGCGAAGAAAGGGAATGATATTCACGCAAGAGAGAGTATTCTATCGGGAGATTAAACTATGTTCTACCGGGTTCATGTGATGATATTTACTATAGGAGAATTTTGTTAATTACTCAAAAAGGTTGCACAACATATGAGTCTATTAGGACAATTAATGAGATTACATATCCTAACTTTCAAGATACTTTCTATTTTTTGGGACTATTATGTGACGATAGAAAATTTATTGCAGCTATTAACGAGGTTTGGTCATCGATTGAGAAAACTGTTTGTGATGCCGTATTTGAAATGCAACTTAGACATTATTGGCTGACAGGATACTATATACGAAGAAAAAATATTGAAAAAACTAAGGTATTTCACTATGTGGTAAATCATTATCACATGTAGGACTTGCCAAAATCAGTATTCACTGATGAGCAACTTTACGTTACTTTATCAAGAGTTAAGAGTCGCAATGGTCTGAACATTCTAATTCTAGATGAAGACAACAATTCAAACTCATCAACAACCAATGTCATGTTCAACAAAGTTTTTAATAATATTTAGATAAGAAAATAGTATTTTCATTTTAGTAACATGTTATGATTTACACTTTTGTACAAATATTTGTCGTAGATATAACTAATTTATTAACTATACTTTCAGACTTGAAATAAAATGTATAACATGGAGCACAATATTATATGCCAATTGCTTTTCTAATGAAGTTAGTAAAATACTATGTTGTCGATAAATTTTCATTAGCCTTATAATATAAAGATTAATGTAAAATTGACATGCTACTATTACAGTTATATATGTTCTTATTTTTTTCAGATCTCTTTCTTTATGGCTCAAGAATATTATAGACTTCAAACTGTTCTATTTGTATTTTATTTTGAATAAAGATAAAAAACATATTAAGTACGTTTATTATATAATGACGATGATAGTGTTATACTAAATTTGAGAAATTTATGATTATTAAATATTATTTTTGATTTACCATATCAAATTAAAATATAAACTCGTGCATCGCATGAATTTAACACTAGTATTCTACTAACTAAAAGAAATTTAATTAGTGATCAAACGGGCTTGGAATAAACTTTCAAAAATGCTGAGTTGAGAGGACTAGTGGCTAGGATTACGTGTGAGAAGTTGACATGGGATGGTTCACCCTCGACTTGAAGTTGGTAGCGCCTTTTTTTTTTCCAAAATGTTAGCACATGCATGTAAATAATGCTTTTGAAATAAATCTCACATAATGACATAATCATCTTTGACATTACAATTTTTGAGCCACTTATAATGTTTTACTTTTTTTTCTTAGGGTGTTATAGTGTTTAATTATTATAAAAACTAGTAATGTTAAGAAATTAATTTTTTTCAGTAATATCAATTAATTTTTTAAAATTATTTATTATTTTAAATTATAAATCATAAATCATAAATCATTAATTTTAAATCTTAAATTATAACCCTAAGTTTTAAAGTGACTAAATGCCACTACAAGAAAAAAGGCCTATGGCCACGCTTTTTTCTTGCCACGCTTTTATGAGGGTGGCGATTGATTAGAGATTTGGCCACATTTTTTCTTGCTACGCTTAAAAAGCGTGGCGAAAGGGGTCTTTGGCTATGCTTTTATAAGAGTGGCAATTGATTTCAGATTTTACCACGTATTTTTTACCACGCTTCAAAAGCGTGGCCATAGAGAAAAACAGAGACACTTTTAAAGCGTGGCAAAAAGTTTTTGATCTTGGCACGTTTTTAAAGCGTCCCCATTTCCAATAACTCTGATAGCACCCCAGAAAAGCGTGGCGAAAAGGTTCGCTTAAAAAAAAGAAACTACTGAGTCCCAAACGCGCTACTAACTCATCACTCATCAGACTTAGCTTCTACTGTTCTCCCCTGTAAGGCTGTAATACCATTACGCCAATGCTCTGAAAACCCTAACACTCAAACAGAGCTCATCGGCGTCGCTTGCACTCTCTCATCTACCGGCACTCCCTCCGCGTCTCCCCTATCCCGTCTTTGCTGGCGTTTGCACTCCCTCGGCGCTCATTACTCATCGCGTCGGTCAGCCAACGGAGGTCACCTTTCCTTTCTCCGTGCCGCCAGTCTCTGCCCTCCTTCCTCTATCATCTCTTTTTATCTGCTCTACCACCTTCTCAGCCAATGGAAACAGTGGAAGTTTCGGTTCGGTGAACGAGGACCTTCTCCAGAACATTCTGGCGAGGCTCCCGGCTTGTTGGTTCGCTTCTGCTGCTTGCATCAGCAAATCATGGAGCTCTATCTACAATTAAATCCTTACTCGTCCAAAGCTTTCTTCTGCCCTTTCCTTCTCTGCAAGTAGGTCGTACTTTTTACTTAATACTACACAAGTAGGTCGTACTAAACTATTCCTAGTTTTACCATTCTTGTGACAGTTGCTCTAGAATATTACATTACAATTTGCAATTCAGTGTAGTACCACTAACATTTAGCTCAAGGAATTATCTTTTGTAGGTAAAAAAGTTCGCAAATGTTCCAGAAATAATTATGTATGATCTAAGGGAAAGAAGTTTAAGAGGGCTAGATGAAGGAGGAATAGCAAAGGAAATAGAATTTAAGTTGTATTGTTTCTATATTTTTTTTGAGTTTTTAGTTTTGGAATTTGAACTCGAGATTTATTTTGTATTTGAGTATTAGTTTTTTAATGTATAAAACAATTATTGCAAAAATTATATGTCACTAATTATTGTTTGATTTATCTTGTACTAAAAATTACATACTATATTTGTAGGTTTGGTAATAAAAAAGGATTGAAAATTTATATTTTGCAGTGGTGAAGGTAAAAATAAGAAAAAGATTTTTTTTTAATTTTATAAGGCTATTGCCATGATTTTAAAGCGTGGCCGTATCACTGGCTATCGCCACAATTTAAAAAGTGTAGCCATATCTTTCCCTATCGGCACGCTTTTAAAGAGTACCCAAAATAAATATTATGGGACGTTTTAAAAGCGTGACGATATGTGCACTTTTCGGTACACTTTTTAAGCATACCTATAGCTTAAGACCTATGGCCACGCTTTTTAAGTGTGGCAAGAGATGAAAGCGTGCCAACAAAAAAGTGTGCCAATAGATCTACAAAAGTGTGGCGATAGAGCAACTGACACGCTGGCGGATGTGACCCTTTTAAAAGTGTGCCGATAGCTCAAAAAGCGTGCCGAAAAGCTATCGACACGCTTTTTTACACTTTTCGGCACGCTTTTAAAGCGTGGCAGAAAGTTTATTTTCTTGTAGTGTGTTTATTAACTAAAAATTGGTTTCTAATACTTTTTCTTATTATAAGTATTGCTATGAAATGATCATTTTTGTTATTTGAAAACCTTGAAAGACTATTAACACTCCCACCCTTCACCCATAAAAAAATGGAGAATCATGTCTTAAATTCTCACTCATAGAAGCATGGTTCTTTTATTTATTTTGGTAAATAAAGTTTTTCAGCTTAAAGTTTGGTAAATTCTTTACCAATAATTTAGGGACAAATTCATTGTTCGACTGTTGATCTTGAATGTGCCGAAGACGGGAGTGGTCTAAACTTTTCGTTCCATAAAATTTATTTATTTATTTTGATAAATAGAATATTTTTTTCTGATGCTGGATTTGGTCGAATATTAGAATTGGAGCATATCTTTAGAGCAAAATGGAAATTCAATTATACTGTTAAATAATATTGCAGAGTTATGATTAGGCAGTGCACCGTAACAAGAAAAATATCCTACAATATTTGTATTTTGATCCATTTTTATACATAGCAATAACATATATGTTGGTTCTTATAGAAATAAAACACAATTTTCTTTGTACAAGAATAAGAAAAACAGCAATCCCCACAGCTCATATTTTTTATATATTGACAAAGTTTTGGTGTAATTCTTTTACTGAATGATACCGTGTTTCACAAAATTATGGGAGCAGGGTCAATACGGGGGCAAATTGTGGTTACAATTTATTTTTATTTTATTAGTAGCAATACACAAAGGGCATATTGCAGTATTATAATAAAGGATAAGTACTGTTTTAATATCAAAAGTTTAGGGTTAAAATCAAAATCGTCCCTAACTTTATTTTGGATTTAAAATCATCACCAATATTTCATTTAATATTAAAATTATCCTTTTGACCATTTTACCTTTATTTCATTAACCCTATTCACTCACCTCTCTAACCCCCAATCCCCAAATTCTATCTTTTCTTCATCCCCACCGTCACACACAAGAGAGAGGGCTGATCAAAGAAGAAGAAGGAAGGAGAGGAGGGGACAGCACCGATGAGCATCATTGTCGTTGCGCCATCGTGTCACACACATGGGAGAGGGAGAGAGGGACGCGAGCTAGTGACCAAGGAGGGAGGAATCGTGCTGTCTGTTGCATCCTGCTATTGCTGTCACATGCATCACCGTCGAGGAGAGGGATGCATCGCACCCAACCGCCGTTCAGCCTCGTCCCGCGGCGTCTCCCATGGTTGATCATCCATGAAGCCGTGCAAGGAGATGGGAGCCGAGGCTGTGGTGCAGGTCATCACGTTGTCATCGAAGATAGAGAGAGGGGGAGACCGCGAAGATGGCGAAAACGTGACGGTGGTGGTGGGTGGTCACTGTGTTGTCACTACTGACATTGTTTCTGTCGCCGCCGTCACTGCTTGGGCCGTTGTCATTCCATTATATGTTGCCCTAATTCCCTAATTTTTGTTCTTATTTGTGTTCTTATTCTTGTTTCTCGATTGCTTCTGGATTGCTGTTGCTTTCTTTTGTTTTTGGATTTCTTGTTTCTTCGTAATTTTTTTCTTATTCTTGTTTTTGGATTGCTATTGTTTTTTTTTTGGATTTCTTGTTCTTGTTTTTGGATTACTTCTAGATTGTTGTTGCTTTTTTTTGTTAATGGAAGAGAAGGATTTATAGTTTTGAATTGTGTTAATGGTAGAAGAAGAAAAGAGTAAAATGGTGGAAAAAAAAGGTATTTTAGTCATTTAAAAAATATTTTATTCAAAAGGATGACTTTAATATCAAATAAAATATTGGAGACAATTTTAAATCCAAAATAAAGTTAGGGTCATTTTTTATTTTGATCCTAAACCTTGGGGACTAAAAACGTACTTATCCCTTATAATAATAAAGTAAGAATATACGAGGGGCATATTGACAATATACCGGGAGGGAGGGGTATTGTCACTGGAATATATAAAAGGAAGAACATATTTGTTAGGTTGAGTGAAAGCATGGGTGTGAGCATGAGTCACAACAAGAAAAACATTGAGTACCGTCAGATTTATCAGTGGAAAAATGAATAAAATCTTACAATAAGTTAATTACGAACAAACTTTCCATCGAAAGGAATCCGTTGATATATAGCTAGTCGGTAACGACTTACCATCGGATTTTTTCGTCTAACGGTGATTACCGTCGGATTCTGCAATGGATTACCTGCCCAAAAAACTATTTAGTTGCTGGTGGATTTTTACGATGGTAACATTGGCACCATAATATCTTGTTTTACACACTATTACCATTGGATTATGCCCAAGGTAAATCCGATGGTAATTTCATTTTTTTAAAAATATTATGACAATTTTTTAATATTTTCCTTTTGTAATTTTAATTTTTATTTACATTTAATTTTCACACATTCAGTGGTCAAATTATTTAAAAACCAATTATGTGATATCAAATATCAAATATTCAAATAAATTAAAGGTTAAATAAATCAAATACAATGAAACAGTAAAAAACAAAGCTGAGACAATTGGTTGGCTTCCGTGAGAGGATTTTGGCACTACGGTGTCTGTTGTTGAAGGCGGTGTTGCTGAGACAGTAGGCTACTAAGCGGATTGAGGCGGCGGCGTCACCGTAGACGCAGGGACATAGTTGGGGTTAGGGACCTTGATGAACGGCTGTGACGATGCACCCGCAACCTGTGACGTCACCGAGGTAGTTGGAGTAGAGAGAGAGGATGCAGAATTCCCTGGGGTATCGGCAGAAATCCTCCCTTTACCATGACCACTGGGTTGATCCGCAATACCTTTACTTGTCATCATGTCTACAAAGAGCATACCAATAAAAAATGTGCTAAACATATTCACAACATCATTCAAAATGCTTAATCAAAATAAACTATGCAAACTTAGTTAATGAAATACATTATCCGTTGAAATCAAATAAAACAAAAGAGGTAAGCGCACATTCCAACCTTACAAATATTTAGCAATATGCCTATTTGAATAGAATAACTTGAACTATGTGAAATATATGCATTCAAGCTTGAGCATCACCAATTTATTAAATTCAATTCCAATTCAAAACCAACAGCACAGTAACAATAATATCACATCATTACAGCATTAAAACTCACAAAAGTCTAACAACATAATCTAAGCCTATCTTAACCACATAAATTCACTAAACATAAAAATTATTTCTATCTAAATCATAATACTAATCAACAACTTAAACATAAACTAACCATAAATTTAATGAAAACAAAAATAGAAATTTTTTTTACCGGATAGGAGAATGTTGGTGGTGGTCGGCACTATTGGTGGCGGCTGGCAGAAGTGGACAACGACTAGAGGGAGAGGGGCTACTGGAGAGGATGCGGCAGCGAGGTTGACGGAGCGGCAGAGTGGGAGAGGGTTAGAGAGAGAGTGGAAGAAGAAAGGGGAGAGAGACAGATTAAAGAGGCGGTAGCAGGGTTGACGGCGGGGCTGACGGAGCAGAAAGGAGGGAGAAGGTTAGAAAGAGTGTGGGAGAAGAAATGGTAGAGAGAGAGAAAGACAGATTCGAAATGAAACGGGAGAGTGATCGTGCTTTGAATTTAGGACAAAATTATTATCGAATTTTTTGTCAGATAAATCCGAAGGTAGACCATTATGGGTCACCAAAACGCAGCGTTTCACTAAATGGGTTTACCAGCAGATCTATTTGACAGTAAATCCGATCCTAAATTACGGGCCTAGTTTTTTTTGTTTTCCCTGCAATTATTACCAGCAAATTTATCATCGAAAATCTAAATCCGCCGGTAATAAACGTGACTAATTCGACGCCTTTACCGCCGGTAAATCCGCCAGTACATTCGCCGCTACTCTATGACGTTAAATCCAACGGTAAATCCAATGGTACTCAATATTTTTCTTGTAGTGAGTGAGTGTTTTATTTCGTTAAGAGTTTAAGAGTATACAAATGGAGAGACGTGTAACTTTGAAAATATATTATAATGGTGAAATCTTTCTCCAAACATCTGAGGTGTGAGTTTTGTATACGAAAATTCGTATGATGTTGTTATTCCTTTTGCAATAAAATATGAGGAATTTAAGAGTATACTTTGTCAATGTGTTGATAATCAAGTATTAAAGAAAGTCACAAATATTCTTTTATAGACAACCTATGTTAGTATTTGGTGGTTTCGTTCAGTTTCAAATAATGTATGTGGTTGAGGAAGCAAGTATGTGGTGCACAAAATTGTGATCACACTTTTCACAACTCCACACAACTAACCAGCAAGTGCACTGGGTCATCCAAGTAATACCTTACGTGAATAAGGGTTGATCTCACGGAGATTGACGGCTTGAAGCAAGCTATGGTCATCTTGTAAATCTCAGTCAGGCGGATTCAAATGGTTATGAGGTATTGATAATTAAAAGGTAAATAAAACTAAAAATAACATAGAGATACTTATGTAATTCATTGGTGGAAATTTCAGATAAGCATTTGGAGATGCTTTGTTGCTTCTGAACCTCTACTTTCCTATTGTCTTCATCCAATCATGCGTCCTCCCTTCCATGGCAAGCTGTATGATCCTCTAAGTGAAAATGGTCCAGCTACGGTTTCTGCACGGCTAATCAACTGTCGGATTTCTCGTCTCGGATGAAAAATACCAGGCACAGCTACCGCAGGGCTAATCATTTGTCGGTTCTCACTTGTGTCAGAATAGGATCCCTTGATTATTTTGCACACTGTCACTGCACCCAACAGTCACGAGTTTGAAGCTCATCACAGTCATCCCATCCTAGATCCTACTTGGAATACCACAGACAAGGATCTCAAGAATGCTATCAATTGTTTCTAGCCTATACCACGAAGGTTCTAATCTCATATTCAGATGCTCTGTTGTTAGGAGAGACGATGCGAATCATGGATCAGAGACCCAAGAGAATATACTCCAGCTGTCATCCAATGACTACGTTGAACATCATGTAGACCGCTTGTGGTTGTCAGGCATACGGATCTTGGCTAAGCGAGTAACGAAGATATTGCGTGATTGTCACGGGTCACCCCTTCATTCTGACTTAACTGAATTGAGAACAAGAGTATATCTTGGAGAAGAAGTAGGTGTGAATTGAAAGAGAAACAATAGTACTTGCATTAATTCATGAAGAACAGTAGAGCTCCTCACCTTAATCTATGAGGTGTAGAAACTCCACCGTTGGAAAATACATAAGAAAAGAAGGTCTAGGCATGGCCAAATGGCCAGCCTCCCCTAAACGTGCAAAATGATCTAAAGTGATAAAAAAGCTCAAGGGTTCAAAAAGAAGACCCCAATACAATAGTAAAAAGTGCTATTTATACTAAACTAGTAAACTAGGTTTACAGAAAATGAGTAGATAGTGTAGAAATCCACTTCTGGGGCCCACTTGGTGTGTGCTTGGGCTGAGCTTTGAAGCTTTCACATGCATAGGCCATCCTTGGAGTTAAACGCCAGCTTGGGTGCCAGTTTAGGCGTTTAACTCCTGCTTTGGTGTCAGTTCTGGCGTTTTACGCCAGAAAAGAGTCTCTGGTGGGCGTTTAGACGCCAGTTTGGGCCATCAAGTCTCAGACAAAGTATGGACTATTATACATTGCTGGAAAGCCCAAGATGTCTAATTTCCAAGGCAATTGAGAGCACACCAATTGGGCTTCTGTAGCTCCAGAAAATCTACTTTGAGTGCAGGGAGGTCAGCATCTGCAGTCCTTTTTCAGCCTCTGAATCAGATTTTTGCTCAGGTCCCTCAATTTTAGCCAGAAAATACCTGATATCACAGAAAAATACACAAACTCATAGTAAAGTCCAGAAATGTGAATTTTGCTTAAAAACTAACAAAAATATACTAAAAAATAACTAAAACATACTAGAAATTACCTAAAAATAATGCCAAAAAGTGTATAAATTATCCGCTCATTAGTATGCAAGGCATGTTTTCGATCTACCAAGAAACACAGTCATAAGTGTCAATTATCGAGTTATATGTTGAGTTTGAAGAATTAGTTGATGTTGATTTACTGGAGCCTAACATCAACTCGACGGTTTATAACAATGAAAGCGAAGAGAAATTTGAGCACACTTACCATATTGTTGGTCCCAACCGAGATGTGGATAAAGATGATATGATAGTTGAGCTTGATATTGTGGATGTAGCAAATGCACTAGACAAGTTCCATCTGGAGAGCCTTCTTTTATGCACGCTTTGGATCTAGACGCTATGACTGCACCAAAATTTTCTGAGTATGTTAATGCAAATAAGTAGTTTGTTATTATTGTTATTATTATTATTATAATAATTATATTATCCTTTATCCTTATTATTATTATTATTATTATTATTATTATTATTATTATTATTATTATTATTATTATTATTATTATTACTATTTGTTGTTGTTGTTGAATCATATGGTAATAGTTAGAATTATTTGTTGCTGTTATTGGTGTAGACTTTATTGTTACTACAGATGGTGAATTTGTCGTCAGCATGGAATTCAGTTTTAGAAAGACTGTGATTGCAGCAATTAAAGATTATATCATTTGTATGGGTGTGAATTATCGGGTGTATGAATTTGAGCCAACCACATTTTATGCTAAATGTATATAATACAAAACAAGTTGCGATTGGCTTATCAGACTAGTCTTATTAAAACTGCAATTCTCAAGATCATTCAAAGCTAAGTTCAGACATGATTATAGAGGAGATAAAGTCATTGGTTGAATCTGGTCTATCTTTAAAATTGAAATCTATGATTGTTGAAGTACAATCAAAATTCAATTATACGATAAGTTACCACAAAGCATGGCTAGCTAAACAAAAGGCAATTGAAAAAAGTTTTTGGTGGTTAGGAAGCTTCTTATGAAGATTTTTCTCTGTAGTTTCAAGCAATGTACAAAAAAAATCCATTAGCAGCAGCCGAGATAAAAAATGCACCAGCATATCAAGGGGATGGTGTGGTCCAGGATATTAGGATACTTACACAGGTGTTTTGGAGCTTTTACCTTTGTATTAGAGCATTTATGAGCTACAAACTAAGTCGTACAGATAGATGACATGCATCTGTATGGAAAATATAAAGGAGCTCTATGATTTACAGTTTCTCAATATGGAAATGGCAATATTTATTTCTCTTGTGTTTGCCGTTGTAAAGGGTGGGACTTCTAATGCATGACATTTCTTTATTACTCATTTGTACACACATATGGTGACTTAGGATGGTATTGGACTTATCTCTGATCGACAGGACTCTATTACCTCAACAATAGCACGTAGTGATGGATCATGGGAGCCTCCGAGAACTATTCGCATATTTTGCATTAGGCACAAAGCATCCAACTTCTTGAGAAATTTCAAGGCATTGTATTTGCAGAAGCTGATAGTCATAGGAGCCTCTGATACTTATTATTCTTGTTTTCCTATTTTTTACAGGTTATTGTAGGACTATGCATGAATTTAATGTGTAGTATACAAGATTATGTGAGCACTCTGAGACTTACACTAAGTGGCTCAATCGGATCCCATGACAGCAAACTGAACTGCCTCATAACTATCTGATGCATGCCACTCAATACACTCAAATAATATTAGTGGCATAGTTGCACTCCATATTAAGTGATGCTGCAAGATTTCATTTGGAGTTACAATGTTCCCCATACGATCATGATTAAGGGTTCCACACAAACTGCAAAAACAAAACAAAATGAACGTCTAAATACAAATACAAAACAATAGATAATAATAATAAGAACAATATTAAAATGAATAAAAAACTTATTTCTTCTATAGGAATAACATCTAGAAACTGCCTGATATGAGAAATGGTTCATTCTTTGTATCCGTGAAATTGCAAGCGCCAATCAATCCAGCTGAAATAAAATAAAACCCTATGATTCAAAATTCACATATTTAAATAATATATTTAAATAATACATATTAAATAATGTTTACTAATGATATTATATTAAGTAATTTGACCTTCTCGCAAGTCAAAAGCTTTGCTGCGATCGCATCGATGCTAGAAATGGTAACCGTTCCCAAGCCCATACACATAGCAGCACCAATGAGCCATCCACCACTACCAAAAAGGTTTAAATGGCATTTATATTATGGAGGTTTTAAAGAACCATTGTAATATTCTGATATTATGGTGTTTTATGGTGTTGCCGTAATTAATTTGCATAAAATGGTGGTTTTTGTTGATTCCAGTAGTTTTTAACTGCCATTATCTGGGTCCTAGTTCCATGATTAAAAAAAATCTCTGTGATTCAACCCTAATTGGGAAACTAACGCACTGCCACACACTGTGTTTCTATAAGGTAACGATGCTACCACTGGGATATGCTCCGACGTGATCTGCTCCAACAATGACTTTCTCTGGCAATGATCTCCTCAATGACATTCTCCTCCAATTAGAATTTCCTCGTCATTCACCGCCGTCATTCATCTCCTTACTGTTGGCTTCAATGAGCTTCTACGATCTTGTTATGGCTTTGATCTGAAGGTTAGTCGTCGCCTCTTATCTCCTTGCTGCTTTGTTTCTCACCTCGCCACCGCAAGCAACATTGTTGCTACCTTTAGCAAGCTTCTGCAATTTCCTTCCGCCTTCTCTGTCACTTCTACTATTACGTCAAGAACTTCTTCGAGCATCGCCTCTAGACTCTCGTCTTCAAGTTCAGCAAGGCCAAGTCAATCCACCACGCCACGATCCTCATTCGCTAATGCCAACTCTCGTATTCTTTTCACTTTTTTCCGAAATTTAGGGATTTTAAATTCTTAATTTTCTATCCATGGTTGTTTGTTTTTTCTTACAGTCGAATTAAGAATCCAATTTCCTTGATTCTAGGTGTTGATAAAATTTTTTTACAACAGATTAACCTTTCAGTATAATTGCTCTTAGATATATAAAATTTTTTTCATAGAGCTACTGTGCTGTGAGTTTCTCCTCATTTTTGTCAATCACAAGGTCTCTCTTAAATTTTCAATTCTCTTAATTTTATTCATCGAAATACTCTGCATTTACCATAATTTTTTTGTTTACTAATTTTTTTATGTTAAAGAATGTCACAAGAATTAAACAGTTAATTTAAACACTTGGAAAGTTTTTCTCATTGGTTTGCAACTTCAAGGCACCATAATGTGAATTTTTATTCTAGGGCATGAGATCAAAGAATGATGATCCTTCCATGACTTAAGCAGGTATTAGCTGAATTTTATTAAAACTTTTATCTTCAGGGGATTTCGAAGGGACCACTTGCTTAAGCTTAGAAATGGACTTAATATTTGTAGAATGACTGTCATAAGATGAAAATGGGTAGAAAAAAAATGAGCTTTGTTGGCCTGTACTTTTAACCATAATCGCAACTTAGGCCCTGGCTTATCATGCTTTTTCCATATCTCCATTTTTGTCTTTCTTTATTTTCTTTCTTAACGTGGTTGATAAAATATTTGAATTTTATATTACTTTTTAGTATATATGATGACTAATAGAAGTGTTAGAAAGTTATGCCTTGGCAGATATGTTTTATTCTTTTTTTTTCATGTGATGACAGGTATGTTTACTGATAAAATATCTTTTTGATTGAATTTTATTGTAGATTAATCATGTAATATCCATTAAGATTATATAACATTTTGTTTGTTCATTGGCTTATGAAACTACACTCATGAAAAATTGTTTTTACTGGTTAATGTGTTTATAACTTTTCAAGGTTTCTATCTTCTTCCAAATTATATTTGGGAATAACATCATTATGATAAGCAATCTTTTTGGTCAAAGTCTGATAAATCATCTATTGAATGACAGGAAAGATTGGCAGTGGAAAGATCTAGTAATGCAAATCTTATTACAAATCATTGACTAGAATTGCCATTCTAAGTTTTTCATTATATTTGAAGGTATCTTTCTGAACTTTTGAATCATGAAGATTGATGAATATTGCAAAATATTTATTAATTTATTAATGCTACAATGAGTGGATGTGATGTTTTTGTTTTGATGTCCACTGGTGGAGGAAAGAGTTTGACCTATTAGGTACTTGTAATTTTTCAAGTAACTTTATGAGTTATGATTTTTTTCAAGTAGACTGTGAATACCTTTTAATGATAGATGCTTTTTATTATTTTTAATTACAATTTAGTTTCTTTGTTACAATGTTTATAATATATTGTATTACAAATTTATAATATCTGTCAAATTGCTTAGTCAAAGTGATGCTATACAATATCAATTTTCCTTATTTTATAGACTTTCATTTTGTTTTTATTAACTTATAACTTTAGATGGTCTTTTGTTGTAGCTACTAGCTCTTATCTGTCCTGGTATAACATTATTAATTTCTAGTTTATATCATTAATTTATAGATTCAAGTTAAGCATATAATAAGTCAAGGAGCAATGAAGCAAAGTTCAATGACATATGGATACAATCGCTCAAATATCAGGACACCAAGTTAGTTAGAATAGACATTTCTCTAAATAGAGAAGGGAGGTTAGTTAGAGATTGAATGAGAATACTTTGTTTTATTTTATTTAGTTTTATGTTTTTTTTGTCAAGTTGAAGATGATTTAATTGAAATAATTACTAAGGGATTATTTCCCTCTTGTTTTTGATGGAATAGTTTCTTAATGGCAAGTTAAAAAGCAAATATTTTCAGCTCAAGAAAATCACCTGGCAAAATTGGACAGTGGTAAGGAGAATCCATGAACTTATCTTCATACTATGATCATAAACATTTGATTCATGATAAGTCAAGGTTTCCTTTTTAGCCATATGCATCTGTGAATTAATGTTGTCAAATGGAATAGTTTAATGACAAGAAATGTTTATTATACTCATTTTACAAGTGAAAGGGTGGTAATGCACCACTATTTCGTGGCACATCTTTAGCTTAATTGAGTGGATTTTATCCACTAATCTCACACTTATTCATGTAAATTTCATGTTTTACATTTTTCTTCCTGATTTTGTGCTATTATTGAAAACATGTTTCTTTGGTCTTAATTTAGCTAATTTTAATCCTCTCTTATTTACATTCGATGTCGTGATATGTGTGTTAAGTGCTTTTAGGGTTCATAGGGTAAGAATGGCTTAGAGTTTGGAAAGGAAGCTTGCAAAACTGGAAGGAATACAAGAAGCTAAAGGAACTGCAAAGCTGTCAGCTCTGACCTCTTCGCACTTAATCGATCATAACTTGAGCTACAGAAATCCAAATGAGGCGGTTCTAGTTGCGTTGGAAAGCTAACATCCGGAGCTTCGTAATAATATATAATTTATCATAGTTGATCTGGCATTTAGGGGCGCACACGTGCACATCACGCGCACGTGCACTTTGGCGAAAAGTCCATCGGCGCGCACGCGCAACTGGCGTGTACGTGCGCATCTGCGGAAAAGTCAGCGTATCAGAATTCGCCCCCAGCGATTTTTGGGCTATTTTTGACCCAGTTTTTGGCCCAAAAAATACAGACTAGAGGATACAGAGTGGGAGAATCCATTCATTCAATCATTCACTTCTCATTATACACAATTTTAGGTTTTAGATGTAGGTTCTAGAGAGAGAGGCTCTCTCCTCTCTCTTAGGTTTTAGGATTTAGGATTATCTCTTCTCAATCCCAGGTTTAATGTTCTTTGACTTAATTTTCTTCTATTCTTATTGATTCTAATACTTTGATCTATACATTCCTTTTGTGATTGGATTTTCTATTTAATATAACTTGAGGTATTTCATATTCTAGATTGCTCTCTTTTGATCTATGTTGCTGATATTTGAGATTGGTTATTTGGATGTTATTATCTCCTATTGCTTCTCTTCTATTTGGTGTTATGCCCTCCAAGTGTTTGATAAAATACTCGGGAGGATTTTAATTTAGACTTTCACCCTTTTGGCTTTGGTTGAGTAATTGGTGACACTTGAGTTATCAAACTCCTTTGTTGATGGATAATTGTTATGTTTTCTAGTTGATTTGAATTCCACTAACTCTACTCTTTTCTTGGGAGTTGACTAGGACTTGAGGATTCATATTGATTTATTCACTTGACATACCTTCATAGTTAGAGGTTGACCAAGTGGGAGCAACGAACAATTCTCATTACAATTGATAAGGATAACTAGGATAGGACATCCGGTTCTCATACCTTGCCAAGAGTATTTCTAGTTATTAGTTTACTTCTTTTGCCATTTACCTTCCTTACTCATGATTTCAGAAACCCCAAAAACACACTTTTCTATAACCAATTATAAGCACACCTCCCTGCAATTCTTTGAGAGATGACCCGAGGTTTAAATACTTCGGTTATTACTTTTATTGGGTTTGCTTTAGTGACAAACCAGTTTTTGTACGAAAGAATTCTTGTCGGTTTAGAAGATATAGTTTCAACGAGGATTTATTTGCGAAATTCTAGACCATGCTAGAATCCGTTCGTCAAAATGACGCCGTTGCCGGGGAATTGCAAACGTGTGCCTTATTATTGGTTATTGTAAATATTTGCTTTTTGCTTGTTTGTTTGTTTTTGTTTTTTATTTTTATTAGCTACTATAAATTCTCACCCCTGTCGCTATGAGTTTGGTTCCAATGTTGTTATAGGGAATGGAAGCTATAATGAGAACATACATCAAGGTTGGGACAACCAAAGATGGGAGGAGCCACAAGGATTTGATCAACCTTCTTAGCAACAACCCCCTCCAATGCGCTATAACCAACAACCATTCCATGATGCATACCAAGACAATAGTTATGGTGGAACCTTTCGTGACAACCAACCTCCACCAAATTACTATAGTCAAGAGCTATTCCAAGGTGCGTACCAAGTTGATAGATATGGTGGACCCCCTTGTAGTTACCAACAAGCCCCTCCATATGCCTATGAACCCCCTTCTCAACATAACTTGGAACCACCATACTCAGAAGCCCCTTTCCACCATTCACTTCCATATGACCTTAACGCGTATCCACCATATCAACCACCTTATGAGCCAAATGAACCATACATAGAACCACCACATTCCAGCACAATTACTCTCATGAGCCACCACCTCAATGTTCACCATCTCTATGCCCTTACCCAGAAGAACTACCTTCCTACCATACACCCTTTCTCCAAAATAATGAACCCTCCTATCCACCCCAAACCTCCATAGAGAACACACTTACCTCTCTCATTAGTCTCACCTCTAAACTCCAGAATCTTATATCCCGCATGGACCAATCCTCCACCTCGAACATTCAACCCTCAAGCTCTAGTGCACTTCCTTTTCAACCACATAATGATCTTTCCATCCCATCACCACCCTCCATGGAAGAGCACCCACATCCACCAATCCAAGAGCAGCATGATCCTAGTTATGCTATTGACATGGAATAAAGAAAGAAGGGATCGTCTTAGGGACGCAATTGTAATAGATCGGTTACACGCGGCCTTATTTCCAGAGGAGTAAGAGGAGGCCCAAAATGTGGAGGTAGGAGAGACCCTTGAAGATGAAGGAGTAGTTGAAGGGAGTTGTCACAGAAAGAAAATCATCAAGAAGGAGTACAATTTTATGCTAAAACAACTGGAGGAAGCCATAAATATAGAAGAAAAGGAAGTGGTTGAAGATTTAGGAGATGCGGAACCTCCATAGGAAAGTCAAGTCATAGAGCCTCCTTCCAAGATGTTTTATGTCGATGTTGAGGAGGGTGTACAACCTTCAAAGCATAGCCTGGTTGAAGACTTTGAAGAGGTTGATCAAGAGATGAACTCAATCATTGATGAATCCTTATCTACAATTGAATCCTCTCCCATTGGACTTGACATAGAGATTAAAGAAGAAGAAGCACAACCTCCCATGCCCTTGGTAGGAAATGAAGAGGAGATTGAATTGGAAGAAAGCTACCAAGAGGAAGAAGTTGAAATTGAAGAGGCTTGCAAGGAGGTGGAAGTTGTCAGAGAAGAGCACAAGGGAGTGGAGCTTGCAAGATCATTAGAAACACCCCTCCCAAGGCCATTACTGTCGAACACAACGTTCAAGTGGGTAAAATTCTTATTCTTTATCTTTACTTTCCCACTTGAATATGGGCTACTGGAGACGGATGGTCAACTTAGAGCTCTCTGTGGCTTTAAGAGTAAGAGGGAGATGGTCAGTGGGAAGAGTTGTCCTGCAAGGTTCAATATGGTTGCATGCTCCAAATTGAAGTGTAAAGGTTGGTGTAGAGCTCAATTGAATGGGTCTAGGATGTTGTTTGGCTGCTTCAGTGAGAATTCACACTGCTTGCCACCCGGATGGAACAATATTGCTCAACAAGAAGACGGGTGCAAAAGCAAGGTTTGGGACCCCAGAATTCACTCCAACAATCAATACTTTTGGGGCCTTGTCACTTGCTTCCACTTGTGTGAAGGCTTTCTGCGCACTAATTTGGGATCCTGGAGGCTACTGGATGTATAAATATTGGTGGGATTCCTGGAAGAGTTCAAGCGTAAGCCATCCTGACAAGGAGCTCACCAAATGTCCAACTTAAGGACTTTAACTAAAAGTGCTAGGTGGGAGACAACCCACAGTGGTATGATCGTTCTATTTCATTCTTAGTTTTATTTTGTTCTATTTTTATCAGTGTTCCTTCATTCATTCTGCATCATCACTTTCATATTACATCACAAAAAAAAAGAAAAAAAAGAAAAAGAGGGGATCGACGCGCCAGCGTCTAGTGTGCGTCCGCGTCCTTTGTGGATGCGAAAGGGGTTAGATTGAACAGAAAGTGGCGCGGGAGCTGGGCGAGAAACGTGCCTTAGGCACAATTCTGCCCACGCGCACGCGTACTGTACGCGTGCGTGCCGTTTCCACTTTTGGCGACCCACGCATCGCGTGGTTGGGAAAATCGGGGTAAAACCCTGTTTTGGCCAAAAGTTGTGCTTGCCTCACGCTGGATTCGCGCTAGAGGCACCGCCTCGATCACGCGTTCGCGCACTGGACGCTTACGCACCCCTTTCATGTGTGCACTTCCGCGCGTCCGCACGTAGTACGCGTGCGTGTCGCATGCACCGCCCAATTCCGTCTTCTTATTTCTTTCTCCCTTCCTCTTTCTTCTTCCTTTCTCACTTTCTTCTCCTCCCCTCTCATCCTTATTCCCCTTCTATTCTTCTATTTGTTACATTTGCATACTCGCATTCATGGCATTTTAACTTCATTGTTTCTTCTCCCCTTCTTTTTTATATTTGTTGTTCTCACATTGGTGTTAAAAATTTTCTTACTCAACTGTTGCATATTTCTTACATTATTTTGGGTGCTCCTTGACTTGTTTGCTATTTAGTTGCCATGCCCTATGCTTCTATTATTTTCTCACTTACATGTTGTAGCTACCATGAAGTTGGGAACCTTATTATTTGGCACTAGCCCACATATATTTTATTTCTTTTCATATCTTTGCTTGTGGGTTCTTTCCCTTCCTTTTTCTCTCCTTTGAGGATGGCCACCAAGTGGAAAAAGAAAAAGTTTCTAACTGGAGCAATAAGCAAGTCTGCTGCACAATCTTTGGAGATAGGCACTAGTTGGAGCAACCCGCCCACTTGCGCATCTCAGCATGCACTGAGGACGGTGCAATCTTTAAGTGTGGGGAGGTCGATACCGACTTTCGCAGGTTAGTTAGTTCCTTCTCAACACCAATGTGGAATTTTCTTTGTTAGTTCATTGTTGCATTTGTATGTTTGATTGCATGCTTGTTTGTTTTTGTGCACATTCTACCACTATTTGGTTGAAGTAATTATTTTCTTCTTCAAGAAATTTTTTTATATTATTTCACTAATTTGAATTAAAATTTTTGTTAAACTTGTTTGAAGAAATTTAATTTGGAACATGGTTTTAGAGCTCGAACACACAAAACCAGCGAGATTTTGAGCTTATTTGATTGGTTACATTTTATCAACCAATATTTTGTTTTGGTGTGTGTTGTTCTCTCTAAAATTGTGATCTATATCTTGCTTAATTCTATATTTCCATGATTTGATGTATGTATGCACTTATATGATTGAGGCCCTTGTTTCTCTGAGCTTACATACCCATATGGCCTTACCCTTTCATTATCCCTTGCAAACCAAAGTTGAGCCTATTTTACCCCTTTGTTCTTTACTTTACCACATCACTAACTCTAAGCGGAAAACAATAATGCCCCTAATTTGAATCCTTGGTTAGCTTAGACTAGTGAGAGTGCTCACGAATTAAGTATGGGGAAATTGGGTTTGGAAACGTTTGGTTTGAGAATTGGGTGTTGTATATTCTAGTGAAAATGCGCAAAACAATAGTTGAGCACATATTATTGCATTCAATAAATTAATCATATGCATTGCGAAAAACAAAAGAAAAGAAAAGAGAAATAGAAAAAAATATAAGAAAAAGAAAAAAAAGAGCAAAATGCTAAAAGGGGACAAAATGCCCCAAAGTAAATGGCAATAGCAATGCATATGTACTATACTCAAAACTTGGAATGCATAAATATGTAGTAAACACAGTTAATAGGTAGTTATTGATTTTATATTATGATTATATGGATTGTCCTAAGTTAGGTGAGAAGTTTAGGTTAATTAAGGATTCAGATTTTAGTCCACTTGACCAAATACAATCCTACCTTGACCTTGACCCCATTACAACCCTTAAAAGACCTCTTGATATGTGTATCTGTGCATTAATTCTTTGTTGATTGTTAGATGAAGAGAAAGTATTAGAATGCAAGTTTAGTAGAGAATTGAGAGAATCGAACTTTAAACACTTGAGTAATTAGAGTGTATACACCTCCAGTGAGGGTTCGATGCTCAATTCCTTGTTCCTGGCTTTCATGAGCTATTTTTATCTGCAAGTCTATTTGTACTTCATTTTTATGATTTGAATTAGTGAAATCCAGTTCATATTTCTTCTTGAAGGATTTGTTTACTTTTAACCAAGTTGGTAGAAACATTTTGCATGTAGTTGCATTCATATAGATTGCATTTCATACTTTCCATGATTCCTCTTCACTCTTATAGTTTCTCTTGAGCTTAGCATGAGGACATGCTAATGTTTAAGTGTGGGGAGATTTGATGCACCACTATTTCGTGGTACATCTTGAGCTTAATTGAGTGGATTTTATCCACTAATCTCACACTTATTCATGTAAATTGCATGTTTTACATTTTCCTTCCTGATTTTGTGCTATGATTGAAAACATGTTTCTTTGGTCTTAATTTATCTAATTTTAATCCTCTCTTATTTACATTCGATGTCGTGATATGTGTGTTAAGTTCTTCCAGGGTTCATAGGGCAAGAATGGCTTAGAGGATGGAAAGGAAGCATGCAAAAGTGGAAGGAATACAAGAAGCTGAAGGAACCTGCAAAGCTGTCAGCCCTGACCTCTTTGCACTTAATCGATCATAACTTGAGATACAGAGATCCAATTGAGGCAGTCTCAGTTGCGTTGGAAAGCTAACATCCGGAGCTTCACAGAAATATATAATTTGTCATAGTTGATCTGGCGTTTAGGGGCGCGCACGCGCACATCACGTGCACGCGCACATTGGCAAAAAGTCCATCGGCGCGCATGCGCACCTGGCGCGTACGCGCACATCTACGGAAAAGTTAGCGTATTAGAATTCGCCCCCAGCGATTTCTGGCTGTTTTTCACCCAGTTTTTGGCCCAAAAAACATAGATTAGAAGCTACAGAGTGGGAGAATCCATTCATTCAATCATTCACTTCTCATTATACACAATTTTAGGTTTTAGATGTAGGTTCTAGAGAGAGAGGCTCTCTCCTCTCTCTTAGGTTTTAGGATTTAGGATTATCTCTTCTTAATCCCAGGTTTAATGTTCTTTGACTTAATTCTCTTCTATTCTTATTGATTCTAATACTTTGATCTATACATTCCTTTTGTGATTGGATTTTCTATTAAATATAACTTGAGGTATTTCATATTCTAGATTGCTCTCTTTTGATCTATGTTGCTGATATTTGAGATTGGTTATTTGGATGTTATTATCTCCTATTGCTTCTCTACTATTTGGTGTTATGCCCTCCAAGTGTTTGATAAAATGCTTGGGAGGATTTTAATTTAGACTTTCACCCTTTTGGCTTTGGTTGAGTAATTGGTGACACTTGAGTTATCAAACTCCTTTGTTGATGGATAATTGTTATGTTTTCTAGTTGATTTGAATTCCACTAATTCTAGTCTTTCCTTGGGAGTTGACTAGGACTTGAGAATTCATATTGATTTATTCACTTGACATACCTTCATAGTTAGAGGTTGACCAAGTGGGAGCAACGAACAATTCTCATCACAATTGATAAGGATAACTAGGATAGGACATCCGGTTCTCATACATTGCCAAGAGCTTTTCTAGTTATTAGTTTACTTCTTTTACCATTTACCTTCCTTACTCCTGATTTCAAAAACCCCAAAGCACACATTTCCATAACCAATTATAAGCACACCTCCCTGCAATTCCTTGAGAGACGACCCGAGGTTTAAATACTTCGGTTATTACTTTTATTGGGTTTGCTTTAGTGACAAACAAGTTTTTGTACGAAAGGATTCTTGTCGGTTTAGAAGCTATACTTTCAACAAGGATTTATTTGTGAAATTCTAGACCATGCAAAAATCCGTTCATCAGGTGGCGACTCATTTTGTTAAAATGACAAGAGATGTTGGCTTCTTGTTATTGTTTGTTTGTTGGGTAAATTAAAGTACTTAATATTTTGTTTATGGGTTATGATTTTTTATTATTGTGAAATTTTAAATAAAAAATTGTTTAACGCAATAAAAATGATGGTTAAAATTGTCTTTTAAAATGATAAAAATATCTCTTTTATCCGATAAAAACGACAGCTTGTAACTGCAATTTTAAACAATTAAAATGTCATTTTAACCCGGTAAAAATGGCTGTTTCAAACTGTCTTTTTTAAACAATAAATACGCCACTTTATCAGGGTAAAAATGGTAGTTCATAAAACACTATTTTAAAAAAGAAATGCCATTTTACCCGGTAAAAATGGCGATTTCAAATGCCGTTTTAACCAACCAAAAAAAGATTTTTTTTAAATAACGGCAGTTTGAACCGTTGTTTTCACTAACAAAAAAATGCCATTTTATTTGGAAATTACAACAGTTTGAATCGTCATTTTGACATGTTAAAAAATGCCGTTTTAACCATGAAAATTGTGGCAGTTTTTTAAAACCACTGTAATAACCAAATGGTACTTAGAATTATGGTGGTTTTTCTTAGTCTCCATTCAAGGTAATACCGGCAATTCAAAGCACTGTAATGACCCTAAAAAGCTGCTTTAATTACCAAATTTTTTTGTAGTGCACATCCTTACAATCATAACATGATGCTCGACATAATGCTCTATACAAATGGGTCAAGCAAGCAGATCCCCAACTAAAGTTCTTAGTATTAGAAAAAATTTGGAGCAAAGGCAAGAACTTTCAGTGGATTGACAATCTTGACTTGTCACAAAATAAATGTCCCAAACAACATGTGAATCTTCACGTATATTTATCTACCAAGTGCAGTATTCAATTTCATGCGTCACTTTAGGGTGCGGAGCCATGGAAGCTTGATACCCTTCCTTTATGATTAGCTGCAGTAAGTACAACCTCAAATTGTATCATGAATTTATTTTCAAGACCAATAGTGCTGCTATCTGTAAATCATGACACCAGCATACCATTTTTCGGGAGTCCAAATATCGTTATAACATCCTCCAAGATAAGTGTGCATTCACCGTGTGAAAAATAAAACGTATGAGTTTCTAACAAATACGAGTATCTGAAATGTATGAGTTTCTGAATGCATGCATTATGTAAAGTAAATTTCCTAGTTTGAGATATGTGATAGAATATATTATTCCATAACTCGATTTTAACTCAAAGATCATACATATCTTGGTGGAGATATCTTGATTCCAAATTTCTTGATCTCTGAAACAACAACAACAACAACAACAACAACAACAACAACAACAACAATAATAATAATAACAAACATAAATAATAAATAAATAAATAAATAAATAAACATAAAAAATAATTACATATGGTTGGACGCTCAAAATATTTAATATTGTGATTTTCAAGCCGCGTAATGTCACGAATCATTTGTTTTTATTCTTTCAGAAACAAAAAATTTATTATATTATATAAACTGTATCTAATATACATCCAACAACAACAACAACAATAATAATAATAAACAACTGATGTTACTACTAACAAATAATATTATCGGTTTAGTACTTAAAATAATATTAAAAATAGTCATATATTACGGTACTAATAGTATTATTAAAATATAATATATTTTAATATTATTTAAATATTTTAAATAATATTACAAAGTATTATTTAAATAATATATTAAATGACATATTAACATATATTTAAATAACACATACGCAAACAATATATTATATATAAAACATTATTTAAATCTTACATAAAAATAATACATGTTTCTACTTCAAATTATTATTTAAATATATTTAAATAATGTATAACAAAGTGTTAAAAGATAATATATGTAAACAAAATATTATATATATATATATATACATAAAATAATTACATATTTCAATTTTTTTTTAAAAAACTATAGGTATGATAATATTTTAAATATATCTATGCATATTTAAATTGTTAATTTATATATTTACATTAATATATTATATAAAATATATCTAACCTATTTAAAAAATATATATCCAATAATTTTTTTCATAAACTTAAAATATATCTAAATAATATATTAATTTAATTAATATTTTGAAACTAACTAACACTAAATTTAACACTTTTATCACAAATTAATTATAAATACTAAGTTCAACTATATATATATATATATATATATATATATATAGTACTTTTTTTATAAACTTAAAATATATCTAAATGATATCTTAATTTAACTAGTATTGTTAACTAACTAACACTAAATTTAATATTTTATCACTATCAATCATCCAATTAACACAAATTAATTGTAAAAAAGTAACCTAAATTATTTTTTAATACTAAGTTCAACTATTAAAAAATATACTTATTTGTTTAATGGAGGTGTTGATGTTGATAGATATTAAACGGTAAAATTTGATGATGATGATGATGATGATGATGGGTGTTGGAGTTGTTAATAGAGAGAAAGAAAGAGAGATAAAGGAGATGAGTTTATTATGGAAGAGAAAGAGAGTGTGTGTATCGTAAATTAAAAATGAGAGGGAGAGAAGAGACTCGGTTAAGCATCCTGTGGAGAGTCAGGGTCCATGGCATGGAACGCGTATCACACATGTACACAATACACAAAGAGCATATTGTCAGTACATTAAGCGGGGGGTTGTTTTTCTGTCAGAACGGTGCCCTCAACCTCTTGTTAAACAATGTTTTCTCCCATTTTACAGTAATACACACTCTTCTCTCCAATTATGAAATAAAATCCGACAATCCTTACATGACTACATATAAATTAATATCACTTACAGAACCAAATAAAAGGCGGTAAAATAATTGCACAAAAATCACCTTAGCTTCATTTTCTGTCAATTTTGGTACAAGTAATAATTAATTTGAATCTACATCAATCAAGTCAATTCTCTTTTTGTGGTCTACTCTTTACTTAATTAGTGTGTTTGTGATCTTCAATAAATTTCACATCACTATTTTTTACAAGTTTTTTTAATTAGATCGTAAAGTTTATAGTTGAACTTATCTTGATTATACCCGATAAAAATATAGCATCTTAGTTTTCACATTCAACTCATATCTTTTATATTTTGGAATATGAATTATTTTGCATTCAAAGACTCTCATGTAATCATATAGGATATCTTTGTTAAACCAAATATGATTTAAAAAATCATTGTCCAAAATAAATGTAAGAGTTAGATTAATCAAATGAATCGTCGTAACCAATGTTTCTTCAGCAACTTTTAGGTACCTTAGTTTTAGCAAGTATATATTTAATTTTTCTCTATCATTGTTCTATTCAGCCTCTTTGCCAAACCTTTCAACTAAGGTATTTTTTAAGGGTTTTTTTCATGCCGATACCTAAATCTCACCAAATAGCCCATTGTACTCGTCACAATTATCAGTGCAAATACATTTAGATTTCTTGCCAATTTGTCTCTCAACTAAAGCTTAAAATTGTTTAAAATTTTTCTAATTTTGGTTTTTGGTGTTCAAAGTACAAGCCCAAATTTTTTTTAAGAAATCATCAACAAAAGTAACAAAGTAAAAATAACCTGCTAAAAGAGTGTACCATTAAAGAACTATAAATATCAATGCCATCAATTCAAACAAATTTGTTTTTTCTTAAAGGTTGATACTTCCTAAAATATAATATTCTTTGTTTTTTAGCCATAAAACGAGTACATATCTCCAACCATGAAACTTTTAAACTAGAAAGTACATATTTTTTAACTAAACAATTACATCTTTTTTACTGAAATAGCAAGTCTTTTTATCAAAAGGGGATATTGATTCAAGAGCCACAAATAAACATATTTGGTTTTATGATCATGCTTGGAAGATCCTGTCCAAAACCACCTCGGTGCCATATCCCCGATGGAAATAGGCTCATAGCTTAAAATATCAGCTCTCAACCAGTCTGAAATGATCGAGCTAGATCTTGAAGGTACCTAGAGTTATTAACAATTAAATCACCTATATAGATATCAATGTCCAATATATGCACAAACTCCATTTTTTCACCAACAAAATCTGTCTTCATCTACTGGGAGAACTAGGAAGAATTTGCAAAATGTCTAATATTCCATTCAAACATTGCTTAAAGTTTTGAAGTCGTAGCTAAAATTGCTTTCCAAGTGTGTGAAGAACCATTTTTAGCTTGAGCATTAAAAAGATCACCATTTATCAAGTATTCATGAGGCATAATTTGAACCCACTACTTGTGATTGTTGGTGAAAATTTGCCAAACCGATTTACTAAGAAGTGAAAGATTAACAAGTTTAGAATCCCAGAATGTGAGTCACCGAAGATCTGGAAAAAGATGATTATCAATATCCAAGTACACAAAAGATGGGAAAAGAGATGTTTGCATCCTACAGACAAGTATATAAGCTATTACTGACTTTGCAAAATAAATTTTCCCAACCCTGTTGTGTTCACGGGTACGAGTAACCCGATTATCCGTTCAACACCGATCCAACTCGATTATATTGATTCTGGATCCATAGATAATTAGATATAATAGATCAATCCTAATTGAACTCGATATGAATTGGTTCACATATAGTTTTGGGATTGCAAAATCTCAACTGGATTACCTGATTAGTTTAATATTAATTAAAAAATAAATAAAATCTAATAATATATATACATCTTTATCTCATAATCTAAAAATATTCCAAATTATGATCATTATTTAAGTTTAAATTGATGATGTTGTATTTTTTTATTATTGTTACATATTTATAGAATTTAAATGTTTTTTTCTAATTTTTTTATGAATTCTATTTTTAATCAGGTACTCAATTACTCAAACCAATCCAACCCGGATTTAATTAGTTTGGAATGGTTCAAGTCCACTCACAAAAAACCTTAAAACCAAACTAATTAAGATTAATCAGTTTCATTCTCATTTTACCTCAAACCCGAACCAACTTGACCTATGAGCACCCCTACTGTTGAGAAATTTCCCTTTCCAAGACATTAGTTGCTTACAAATCTTGTCCATGACATCTTGACAAGCCACTCTTAATGATCTAACATGATATAAAGGAACTGCCCAAATATTTATCCAAAAAATTGGTAAACCAAATAGATGATCCCCGCAAATATCTCTACACACTAGCTAGATACTTTAGCATAATAGAGAGCCCTAAACTTCTCGAAATTGACTTTCAAACCAGATGTACTTTAGAAATTATTCAGAGCATTTAGAACAAATTACACTTGCGACTTCTTGGGTTTGCAGAAGAGGATAAGGTCTTCCACAAACATCAAAGGCGATATGGTTAGTCCACCTCTATAAACAACGTCTGGTTCCCAAACACCATAATCCACCTGCTGATATACATAGTAACTCAAATACTCTAAACAAAAAATGAGCAAATAAGAAAATATAGGATCCTCTTGTTGCAGGCTTCTTCTACGCCGGAAGCTATCAAGTCTAATACCATTCATAAAATAGAAAGGGAAGATGATCTGACACACTGCATAATTAGCTTGATTGTTTGAATAGGGAAACCAAACTAATTAAGAGTGTTTTCAAGAAAAGTTCCTGTTGACTCTATCATATGTGACTAGAATCTGAAGAATCAAATTGATTCATCCACTTAACTTACCTTCATAGTTAGAGGTTAATAAGGTGGGAGCAAAAATCTAATTCTCATCATAATTGATAAGGATAACTAGGATAGGACGTCCGGTTTTCATATCTTTCAAGAGTTTTTCTAGTTATTAATTTATTTTTCCTACAAGTTTATTTTCCCTGTTCAACCTTTCAAAAACCCAAAAATATTATTTTCAATAACCAATAATAAATCATACTTCCCTGTAATTCCTTGAGAAGACGACTCGAGATTTGAATACTTCGGTTATAAATTTTATTGGGTTTTGTTACTTGTAACAACCAAACTTTTGTACGAAAGGATTCTCTGTTGGTTTAGAAACTATACTTACAACGCGATTATATTGTGAATTTCTTTACCGATAAAAATCAGTTCGTTAAAATTTCAACTACCCATGATAGATTGCCTGCCGCGGCTGCCTTCTTAAGAATCTCTACTGCCTCCTCTCGATGCGGGATGGTGGACGAAATTGTGATCACATCAATGTAGTATTCTTTGTTGTTGTATGGAATCATTATTATGGCACTTATGTGTGGCCACAACTCCGTTCAACTAACCAGCAAGTGTACTGGGTCATCCAAGTAATACCTTACGTGAGTAAGGGTCGATCCCACAGAGATTGTTGGTATGAAGCAAGCTATGGTCACCTTGTAAATCTCAGTTAGGCAGATTAAATGGTTATGGGTTTCGAAAATTAATAATAAATAGAAAATAAAAAGGGATAGAAATACTTATGTAAGTCAATAGTGGGAATTTTAGATAGGCGTGTGGAGATGCTAGAATCCTTTCGAATCTCTACTTTCTTATTGCTTTCATCCAATCCTTCTTACTCCTTTCCATGGCAAGCTGTATGTAGGGCATCACCATCATCAATGGCTACTTTTAATCCTCTCGGGAAAATGGTCCTATGCGCTGTCACTGCACGGCTAATTGTCTGGAGGCATCACCCTTGTTGATAGCTACATCCCATCCTCTCAGTGAAAATGGTCCAAATGCTCTGTCACAGCACGGCTAATCATCTGTCGGTTCTCAATCAGGTTGGAGTAGAATCCCTTGATTCTTTTGCGTTTGTCATCATGCCCAGCCTTCAGGAGTTTGAAGCTCATCACAGTCATTCAATACCGGAATCCTACTCGGAATACCACAGACAAGGTTAGACTTTCCGGATTCCCGGGATCCTACTCGGAATACCACAGACAAGGTTAGACTTTTTGGATCCCCATGAATGCCGCCATCTATCTAGCTTATACCACGAAGATTCTGTTGGGGAATCTAAGAGATATGCGCCCGGCCTAAAGTAGAATGGAAGTGGTTGTCAGTCACGCGCGTTCATAGGTGAGAATGATGATGAGTGTCACGGATCATCACATTCATCAAAGTGTTGTACAACGTATATCTTGGAATAAGAATAAAGAGAATTGAATAGAAAGTAATAGTAATTGTATTGAAACTTGAGGTACAGCAGAGCTCCACACCCTTAATCTATGGTGTGCAAAAACTCCACCGTTGAAAATACATAAGTGAAAGGTTCAGGCATGGCCGAATGGCCAGCCCTCTCAATGATCAAAAGACCGAATGATCAAAGACTAAACAGTCACAAGATTAAACTGTCAAAAGATGTCTAATACAATAGTAAATTATCCTATTTATACTAGACTAGCTTCTAGGGTTTACATGAGTAAGTAATTGATGCATAAATCCACTTCCGGGGCCCACTTGGTGTATGCTTGGGCTGAGCTTGATCTATCCACGAGCTAAGGCTTCTCTTGGAGTTGAACTCCAAGTTATAACGTGTTTTGGGCGTTCAACTCCGGATCATGACGTGTTTCTGGCGTTTAACTCCAGACAGCAGCATGTACTTGGCGTTCAACGCCAAGTTACGTCGTCAATTTCCGAATAAAGTATAGACTATTATATATTGCTGGAAAGCTCTGGATGTCTACTTTCCAACGTCGTTGAGAACGCGTCATTTGAAGTTCTGTAGCTCTAGAAAATCCATTTCGAGTGCAGGGAGGTCAGATTCCAACAACATCAGCAGTCCTTTTGTCAGCCTTTTTCAGAGTTTTGCTCAAGTCCCTCAATTTCAGCCAGAAATTACCTGAAATCACAGAAAAACACACAAACTCATAGTAAAGTCCAGAAATGTGAATTTAACATAAAAACTAATGAAAACATCCCTAAAAGTAGCTTGAACTTACTAAAAACTACCTAAAAACAATGCCAAAAAGCGTATAAATTATCCGCTCATCACAACACCAAACTTAAATTGTTGCTTGTCCCCAAGCAACTGAAAATAAATTAGGATAAAAAGAAGAGAATATACTATAAATTCCAAAATATCAATGAATATTAATTCTTATTAGATGAGCGGGACTTGTAGCTTTTTGCTTCTGAACAGTTTTGGCATCTCACTTTTTCCTTTGAAGTTCAGAATGATTGGCTTCTCTAGGAACATAGAATTTTGGACAGTGTTATTGACTTTCCTAGTTAAGCATGTTGATCTTGAACACAGCTACTTATGAGTCTTGGCCGTGGCCCTAAGCACTTTGTTTTCCAGTATTACCACCGGATACATAAATGCCACAGACACATGACTGGGTGAACCTTTTCAGATTGTGACTCAACTTTGCTAGAGTCCCCAGTTAGAGGTGTCCAGAGCTCTTAAGCACACTCTTTAGCTTTGGATCACGACTTTAACCACTCAGTCTCAAGCTTTTCACTTGGACCTTCATGACACAAGCACATGGTTAGGGACAGCTTGATTTAGCCGCTTAGGCCTGGATTTTATTTCCTTGGGCCCTCCTATCCATTGATGCTCAAAGCCTTGGATCCTTTTTACCCTTGCCTTTTGGTTTTAAGGGCTATTGGCTTTTTCTGCTTGCTTTTTCTTTTTCTTTCTATTTTTTTTTGCCAGTTTTTTTTTCGCAAGCCTTTGCTTTTTCACTGCTTTTTCTTGCTTCAAGAATCAATTTTATGATTTTTCAGATCATCAATAACATTTTTCTTTGTTCATCATTCTTTCAAGAGCCAACAATTTTAACATTCATAAACAACAAGATCAAAAATATGCACTATTTAAGCATTCATTCAGAAAACAAAAAGTATTGTCACCACATCAATATAATTAAACTAAATTCAAGGATAAATTCGAAATTCATGTACTTCTTGTTCTTTTGAATTAAAACATAGTTCATTTAAGAGAGGTGAAGGATTAATGGATTTTATCCATAGCTTTCAGACATAGTTACTACATACTAATGATCATGAAGTAGAGACACAAAGCATAGATAAACTCAACATAAAAAACCAAAAAGCAGAAAGAAATAAGAACAAGAAATGAATCCACCTTTAGTGCCGTCTTCTTCTTGAAGGACCAACAATGTTCTTAAGCTCTTCTATGTCCCTTCCTTGCCTTTGTCGCTCCTCCCTCATTGCTCTTTGATCTTCTCTTATTTCATGGAGAATGATGGAGTGCTCATGATGTTCCACCCTTAATTGTTCAACATTGTGGCTCAAATATTCTAAGGAGGTGTTGAGTTGTTCCCAATAGTTGTTGGGAGGAAAGTGCATCCCTTGAGGCATCTCAGGGATTTCTTGATGATGAGCTTCCTCATGCATCTCTTGAGAACCGTGAAGGGTCTCTCTTGCTTGCTCCATCCTCTTCTTGGTGATGGGCTTATCCTCTTCAATGAGGATGTCTCCTTCTATGATAACTCCAGCTGAGTAACATAGATGGCAAATAAGGTGAGGAAAAGCTAGCCTTGCCATGGTGGAGGGCTTTTCGGCTATTTTGTAGATTTCATTGGAGATGACCTCATGAACTTCTACTTCCTCTCCAATCATGATGCTATGAATCATGATGGCCCGATCCACAGTAACTTCGGATCGGTTGCTAGTGGGAATGATGGAGCGTTGAATAAACTCCAACCATCCTCTAGCCACAGGCTTGAGGTCCAGTCTTCTTAGTTGAACTGGCTTGCCTTTGGAGTCTCTTTTCCATTGAGCTCCTTCCACACATATGTCCGTAAGGACTTGGTCCAACCTTTGATTAAAGTTGACCCTTCTAGTGTAGGGGCGTTCATCTCCTTGCATCATGGGCAAGTGGAATGCCAATCTCACATTCTCCGGACTAAAATCTAAGTATTTCCCCCGAACCATTGTGAGATAATTCTTTGGACTCGGGTTCATACTTTGATCATGGTTCCTAGTGATCCATGCATTGGCATAGAACTCTTGAACCATTAAGATTCCGACTTGTTGCATGGGGTTGGTTAGGACTTCCCAACCTTTTCTTCGGATTTCATGTCGGATCTCCGGATACTCATTTTTCTTGAGCTTGAAAGGGACCTCAGGGATCACCTTCTTCTTTTCCACAACATCATAGAAGTGGTCTTGATGGCTCTTGGAGATGAACCTTTCCATCTCCCATGACTCGGAGGTGGAAGCTTTTGTCTTCTCTTTTCCTTTTCTAGAGGATTCTCCGGCCTTAGGTGCCATTGATGGTAATGGAAAAACAAAAAGCTTATGCTTTTACCACACCAAACTTAGAATATTGCTCGCCCTCGAGCAAGAGAAGAAAGAAGAGAAGAAGAAGAAGAAGAAAATATTGAGGAGAAGGGGGAGGGTGGGTTTCGGCCAAGGTATAGAAGAGGGTGTTGTGTTGTGTGAAAATGAAGTGGAATGGAGGGGTTTATATAGGGAAATGGGAGAGGGTAGGTTCGGCCATTTTAGGGTGGGTTTGGGTGGGAAAGTGTTTTTGAATTTTGAAGGTGGGTGGGGTTTATGGGAAAGAGTGGATGGATGTGAGTGGTTGATGAGCGGATAATTTATACGCTTTTTGGCATTGTTTTTAGTATGTTTTTAGTATCTTTTAGTTAGTTTTTATTATATTTTTATTAGTTTTTAGTTAAAATTCACTTTTCTGGACTTTACTATGAGTTTGTGTGTTTTTCTGTGATTTCAGGTATTTTCTGGCTGAAATTGAAGGTTCTGAGCAAAAATCTGATCCAGAGACTGAAAAGGACTGCAGATGCTGTTGGATTCTGACCTCCCTGCACTCGAAGTGGATTTTCTGGAGCTCCAGAAGCCCAATTGGCGCGCTCTCAACGTCATTGGAAAGTAGACATCCTGGGCTTTCCAGCAATATATGATAGTCCATACTTTGCCCAAGATTTGATGGCCCAAACCGGCGTAGCAAATCAGCATCAGAAATTCCAGCGTTAAACGCCGGAACTGGCATAAAACTTGGAGTTAAACGCCCAAACTGGCATGAAAGCTGGCGTTTAACTCCAGAAAAGGTCTCTACACGAAATTACTTCATTGCTCAGCCCAAGCACACACCAAGTGGGCCCGGAAGTGGATTTTTCTGTCATTTACTCATTTCTGTAAACCTTAGGATACTAGTTTACTATTTATAGGACCTTTTGACATTGTATCCGGACCTTATGACCTCATGACATTTTTTACACGTTTCTTGTGTACCTTCCACAGCATGAGTCTCTAAACCCCATGGTTGGGGGTGAGGAGCTCTGCTGTGTCTTGATGGATTAATGCAATTACTACTGTTTCTTATTCAATCATGCTTGCTTCCATTCTAAGATATCACTTGCTCTTAACCCGGATGATGTGATGATCCGTGACACTCATCATGTTCTCAACTATGAACGTGTGCTTGACAACCACCTCCGTTCTATTTTAGATTAAGTAGATATCTCTTGGGTTCTTTAATCGGAATCTTCGTGGTATAAGCTAGAACTGATGGCGGCATTCAAGAGAATCCGGAAGGTCTAAACCTTGTCTGTGGTATTCTGAGTAGGATTCAATGACTGGATGACTGTGACGAGCTTCAAACTCCTGAAGGCGGGGCGTTAGTGACAGACGCAAAAGAATCACTGGATTCTATTCCGGCCTGATTGAGAACCGACAGATGATTAGCCATGCTGTGACAGAGCATCGGGACGTATTTTCACTGAGAGGATGGGAGGTAGCCACTGACAACGGTGAAACCCTACATACAGCTTGCCATGGAAGGAGCCTTGCGTGTTGGATGAAGAAGACAGTAGGAAAGCAGAGATTCAGAAGATGGAGCATCTCCAAAACCTCAACCTATTCTCCATTACTGCAAAACAAGTAATCATTTCATGTTCTTTTGTTTTTCACAATCAATCCTGATAATTTCTGATATCCTGACTAAGATTTACAAGATAACCATAGCTTGCTTCAAGCCGACAATCTCCGTGGGATCGACCCTTGCTCACGCAAGGTATTATTTGGACGACCCAGTGCACTTGCTGGTTAGTTGTGTGGGATTACAAAAGTGTTATTGTAATTTCGTGCACCAAGTTTTTGGCGCCGTTGCCGGGGATTGTTCGAGTTTGGACAACTGACGGCTTATCTTGTTGCTTAGATTAGGACTGTTTTATTTTTGTTGGTTTAGAGTCTTTTAGTTGAGTCTAGTTTCATATTCTAAGTTTGGTGTCCTCTTTGTGTTTTTCCTTTAAAATTTTCGAAAATTAGTGTTTGATTTTCAAAAAAATTTCAAGTTTGGTGTCTTTTTGTTGTTTTTCTCTTTCCTCTTTTTAAAAATCAAATCTTTTTCATAAAAACTTTTCAATCATATCTTTTTAATTGCTATTTTCAAAATCTTTTTAATTAACTAATTGATTCAGTTCTCAATTTGCTTTGATCTTATTTTTCTTTTTGATTTTCGAATTTTTTGTTTTATTTTCCTTTTGTTTTATTTTATTTTTATTTTTTCGGTTAATTAAGAAAAAAAAAACAAAATTTATCTCTTTGCAATCATTATCATTTCCCTTTTGTCCATTATGGACTCAAGTGGAATTAATCAGTCCAAGAGGACTCTGGGGTCATATGCTAACCCCATTACAGCTGCATATGGGAGTAGCATCTGTATACCTCCCATCAAAGCAAGCAGCTTTGAGCTAAACCCTCAACTCATTATCATAGTGCAGCAAAATTGCCAGTATTCCGGTCTTCCACAGGAAGAACCTACTGAGTTTCTGGCACAGTTCTTACAAATTGCTGACACAGTACATGATAAAGAGGTAGATCAGGATGTCTACAGACTATTACTATTTCCATTTGCTGTAAAAGATCAAGCTAAAAGGTGGTGAATAACCAACCTACAGCAAGCATAAAGACATGGAAACAGTTATCAGACAAATTCCTGAATCATTTCTACCCTCCAAAGAGGATGACACAGCTAAGGCTGGACATCCAAGGCTTTAAACAAGAGGATAATGAATCCCTTTATAATGCCTGGGAGAGGTATAGAGGTATGCTTAGAAAATGCCCCTCTGAAATGTTTTCAGAGTGGGTACAGTTAGACATCTTCTACTATGGGCTCACAGAAAAAGCTCAGATGTCTTTAGACCACTCAGCTGGTGGATCTATACACATGAGGAAGACAATTGAAGAAGCTCAAGAGCTTATAGACACTGTTTCTAGAAACCAATACTTATATTCTAGCAATGAGTTCGTTCCAAAAGAGGAGGTCATGGCATTAGTCACTGATCCTAATCCTCAAGAACAGATGAATGAGCTTAATCAACAATTGCTCCTGATGACAGAACAGTTAGCAGAATTTAAAGAAATGCTCCATGATACTAAAGTTGCTAACAAGAACATAGAACTACAGTTGAATCAAGCAAAACAGCAAATATCTAAACAGATAACAGAAGGATGTCAAGCAGTTCAACTAAGGAGTGGGAAAACACTGAACACCACTGCTCAAAGGAGCAAGAAGCCAAACAAAGAACAATTGACAGAGGATAACCAAACCACTGTTCAAAATCCCTCTGAGGACAATAAGAGCCCAGAGAGGAATATTATTGGCGTTCAAACGCCAGAAAGGGAAGGAAAGTTGGCGTTAAACGCCCATTCCTTGCCCAGTTCTGGCATTCAAACGCCAGAAAAGGGGGAGAAGTTGGCGTTTAACGCCCAATCTTCACCCATTCCTGGCGTTCAAACGCCCAAGGAGGATCAGGCACCTGAGAGTGCTGATAATTATCCCTCTAACAAGGCTTCTTCAACCACTTCTGTAAGGAATAAACCTGCAGCATCTAAGGTTGAGGAATATCAAGCCAAGATGCCTTATCCTCAGAAACTCCGCAAAGCGGAACAGGATAAGCAATTTGCCCGCTTTGCAGACTATCTAAGGACTCTTGAAATAAATATTCCGTTTGCAGAGGCACTTGAGCAAATACCTTCTTATGCTAAGTTCATGAAAGAGGTCTTAAGTCATAAGAAGGATTGGAGAGAAACTGAAAAAGTGTTTCTCACTAAAGAATGCAGTGCAGTCATACTAAAAAGCTTACCAGAAAAGCTTCAAGATCCTGGAAGCTTTATAATACCATGCACATTAGAAGGCGCTTGCACCAAGACAGCCCTATGTGATCTTGGGCAAGCATCAATCTAATACCTGCATCCACTATCAGAAAGCTTGGGTTGGCTGGAGAAGTCAAACCAACCAGGATATGCCTCCAACTTGCTGATGGCTCCATTAAACACCCATCAGGCATAATAGAGGACATGATTGTCAAGGTTGGGCCATTTGCCTTTCCCACTGACTTTGTGGTGCTGGAAATGGAGGAGCACAAAAGTGCAACTCTCATTCTAGGAAGACCATTCCTAGCAACTGGACGAACTCTCATTGATGTACAAAAAGGGAAGTAACCCTGAGAGTCAATGAGGATGAGTTCAAGTTGAATGCTGTGAAAGCAATGCAGCATCCAGACACACCAGATGACTGCATGGGCGCTGACATTATTGACTCTCTGGTAGAAGAGATCAATATGACTGAAAGCCTAGAATCAGAGCTTGAGGACATCTTCAAAGATGCTCAACCTGATCAAGAAGAACTAGAGGAAGTAAAGGAATTTTCGAAAATTCCTCAGGAGGAGGATAAACCTCCCAAACCTGAACTCAAACCTCTACCACCATCTCTGAAATATGCATTTCTAGGAGAGGGTGACACTTTCCAGTGATTATAAGCTCTGCTTTAGATCCACAGGAAGAGGAAGCACTGATTCAAGTGCTAAGGACGCACAAGACAGCTCTTGGGTGGTCCATAAGTGATCTTAAGGGCATTAGCCCAGCTAGATGCATGCACAAGATCCTATTGGAGGATAATGCCAAACCAGTGGTCCAACCACAGAGGCGGCTAAATCCAGCCATGAAGGAGGTGGTGCAGAAAGAGGTCACTAAATTACTAGAGGCTGGGATTATTTATCCTATTTCTGATAGCCCTGGGTGAGCCCTGTTCAAGTTGTTCCCAAAAGGGAGGCATGACAGTGGTTCATAATGAAAAAAATGAACTGGTTCCTACAAGGACAGTCACAGGGTGGCGTATGTGTATTGACTACAGAAGGCTCAATACAGCCACCAGAAAGGATCATTTTCCTTTACCATTCATAGACCAAATGCTAGAAAGACTAGCTGGTCATGACTATTACTGCTTTTTGGATGGCTATTCAGGCTACAACCAAATTGCAGTAGATCCCCAGGACCAAGAGAAAACAGCATTTACCTGCCCTTCTGGCGTGTTTGCCTATAGGAGAATGCCTTTTGGTCTGTGCAATGCACCTGCAACCTTTCAGAGGTGCATGCTCTCTATCTTCTCAGACATGGTAGAGAAATTTCTGGAAGTCTTCATGGATGACTTTTCAGTATATGGAGACTCATTCAGCTCCTGTCTTAACCACCTATCACTTGTCCTGAAAAGATGCCAAGAGACTAACCTGGTTTTAAACTGGAGAAATGTCACTTTATGGTGACTGAAGGAATTGTCCTTGGGCACAAAATTTCAAGCAGGGGAATAGAGGTGGATAAGGCAAAGGTAGAGGTAATTGAAAAATTACCACCACCTGCCAATGTTAAGGCAATCAGAAGCTTTCTTGGGCATGCAGGATTCTACAGAAGGTTTATAAAGGATTTTTCAAAAATTGCCAAACCTCTAAGTAATCTGCTAGCTGCTGACACTCCATTTATCTTTGATAATAAGTGTCTGCAGGCATTTGAGACCCTGAAAGCTAAGCTGGTCACAGCACCAGTTATCTCTGCACCAGATTGGACATTGCCATTTGAATTAATGTGTGATGCCAGTGATCATGCCATTGGTGCAGTGTTAGGACAGAGGCATAACAAGCTTTTGCACGTCATTTATTATGCCAGCCGTGTTCTAAATGACGCACAAAAGAACTACACAACCACAGAGAAAGAGTTACTTGCAGTGGTTTATGCCATTGACAAGTTTAGATCCTACCTAGTGGGATCAAAGGTGATTGTGTACACTGACCATGCTGCTCTTAAATACTTACTCACAAAACAAGATTCAAAACCCAGGCTTATCAGATGGGTGTTGCTTCTACAAGAGTTTGATATAGAAATAAGAGACAGAAAAGGGACAGAAAACCAAGTGGCTGATCATCTGTCCCGAATAGAACCAGTAGCTGGGGCGTCCCTCCCTTCTACTGAGATCTCTGAGACTTTCCCAGATGAGCAACTCTTTGCCATTTAGGAAGCTCCATGGTTTGCAGATATTGCAAATTATAAAGCTGTGAGGTTCATACCCAAGGAGTACAGCAATGTGCAAAGAAAGAAATTAATTTCAGATGCAAAGTACTACCTCTGGGATGAACCATATCTCTTTAAGAGATGTGCTGACGGAGTGATCCGCAGATGTGTACCCAGAGAGAAGCACAAAAGATCTTATGGCATTGCCATGGATCACATTATGGAGGACATTTTGGAAGTGAGCGAACAGCCACTAAAGTCCTCCAGTGTGGCTTCTACTGGCCTACTCTCTATAAAGATTCCCGAGAGTTTGTGCGTAACTGTGACAGTTGCCAAAGAGCTGGTAACCTGCCTCACGGATATGCCATGCCTCAACAAGGGATATTAGAGATAGAATTGTTTGATGTATGGGAATTGACTTCATGGGGCCATTCCCACCATCATACTCAAACACTTACATTCTGGTGGCAGTGGACTATGTATCTAAGTGGGTAGAAGCAATTGCTACACCCACTAATGATACCAAGACCGTGCTGAAATTCCTCCAGAAACACATCTTCAGCAGGTTTGGTGTTCCCAGAGTACTAATCAGTGATGGGAGCACTCATTTCTGCAATAAACTGCTACACTCTGCTATGGTTAGACATGGAATTAGCCATAAAGTGGCAACTCCGTATCATCCACAGACAAATGGGCAAGCAGAAGTCTCTAACAGAGAACTAAAAAGAATCCTAGAACGGACTGTGATAGCCCGAAGAAAGGATTGGGCAAAGAGCTTGGATGATGCTCTGTGGGCATACAGAACAGCATTCAAGACTCCTATAGGAACCTCTCCATACCAACTGGTGTATGGAAAGGCCTGTCATTTGCCTGTGGAACTGGAACATAAAGCCTACTGGGCAACCAGATTCCTAAACATGGATGCTCAGTTAGCTGGTGAGAAAAGATTGCTCCAGTTAAATGAGCTAGAGGAGTTCAGACTCAATGCCTTTGAAAATGCAAAAAATCTATAAGGAAAAGGCAAAGAAGTGGCATGACAAGAAATTGTCAACCAGAGTCTTTGAGCCAGGACAAAAAGTTCTGCTCTTCAACTCCAGGCTCAAATTGTTCCCAGGAAAACTCAAATCCAGGTGGAGGGGTCCGTATGTGATCACAGGAGTGTCACCATATGGATATGTTGAGCTTCAGGATATTGATTCTGACAAAAGTTCATTGTTAATGGACAGAGAATCAAGCTTATCTTGAGAGCAATTTCGAGCAGGAATGCTCAAAACTGAGACTTGAGTGATTCTCAGTGAAGGTCCAGCTAAAGACAGTAAAGAAGCGCTTGCTGGGAGGCAACCCAGTCATTAGGAGGTTATATGATTAGTTCTTACAGAGGCAAGTATCAAAAATGAAGGAATTCACAGAGTTACAGAAGGACTCAGCTCAAAAAGCAGAGAAAATGAGCTTACTGGCGAAAAAACGCCAGTAAGGGGCATTTTGGGCGTTAAACGCCAGAATGGGTACCATTCTGGGCGTTTAACGCCAGGAATGGTGCCATTTTGGGCGTTAAACGCCAGAATGGGCACCATTCTGGGCGTTTAACGCCAGGTGTGCAGCATCCGGGGCGTTTTGGAAAAACGCCCAGTGATAAAGACTTTCTGGCGTTTAACGCCAGCCAGGGCACCTGGCTGGGCGTTAAACGCCCAAAAGGGGTAGCAAATGGGCGTTAAACGCCAGAATGGGTGCCATTCTGGGCGTTTAACGCCAGAAAGGTTAGGGGACCACATTTTTGTTTTCAACTCAAATTTTTTCAAACTTTCCTCTTTTTAACCATACTCTTCTACATAAATGCACTTCAACCTTTCATCATTCACTTTCAAATCTTCACAAATCAAAACCATTCTTCAAATCTATTTCAAATTAATCCCAAATCTTCTTCAAAAACTCACCCTTTTCTCAATTTCTTTCCATATCTTCTCAAATCTTCTTTCTAATTTTTATTTTTTTCGAAATCTCTTCTCCCCACCCTTATAAATTCACGTTTGGAACCCCCTTTGCCCACACCATTCGAATTTCCTCTCTCTCTCTCTCTCTCTCTTTCTTTTCTTTTGCTTGAGGACAAGCAAACCTCTAAGTTTGGTGTGCTTTTCCGTGATCACTAAGCCAAGATTCATCAATATCATGGCTCCTAAGGGAAAACAAACCAATTTAAGAGGCAAGAAAGAGAATAATCCAAAGAATCTTTGGAATCAAGAGAAGTTCTTAACCAAAGAACATGAAGACCATTATCACAAAATAATGGGTCTGAGGTCAGTGATCCCGGAAGTGAAATTTGATCTGAAAGAAGATGAATATCCGGGATCCAAGAGCAAATTCGAAACAGAGGATGGGAAGTTCTAACCAATCCTGAGACAAAGGTTGGAAGGAACATGGTTCAGGAATTCTACTCAAATCTGTGGCTAACAGATAAGCAGAAATGACTGGAACCGCTTACCATACCTACAGAACCATGGTCAGAGGGAAAGTTATGTACTTCCATCTGGACAAAATAGAGAAATCTTCAAGTTGCCTCAACTGCAAGATGATCCTGACTCCTTCAATAGGAGGATGGTGAGAGTAGATAAAGGGTTGGATCAAGTTCTAGAGGACATATGCCTCCCTGGAACTAAGTGGATAACCAATTCAAAGGGTGTCCCAAACCAACTCAAGAGGGGAGACCTCAAACCAATTGCAAGAGGTTGGCTAGACTTTATTGGGCGTTCCATATTGCCCACTAGCAACCGTTCTGAGGTCACCATCAAGAGAGCAGTGATGATTCATTGCATTATGCTTGGAAAAGAAGTGGAGGTTCATCATGTGATTGCTTGTGAGATCTACACAATTGCAAATAAAAATTCTACTGTAACCAAACTGGCTTACCCAAGCTTGATCTCCTTGCTCTGTAAAGAGGCTGGAGTGAAGATTGAAGCAGATGAATTCATACCCATTGAACATCCAATCACCAAGAAGTCAATGGAAGGAGCAAGAGGAGCAGGGCGTGAAATCCAAGAATTGAAAGGCCAAAAGCTCTCCTCTCAAGCTGAGGGAGCATCCACTTCTCAAAATCAAGGTTGTTGAGTCCTAACTCTGTGAAAACCTCTATCATTAGGAGCCTATTTTTGCGTTTTTCTTTTATTTTCTAGTTTAATCTTCTATTTATTTTTGAGTCTTGTTCTTAGTTCATAATTAATAAAATTTAAAGTTCATGCCTTAAAGCTATGAATGTCCTATGAATCCATCACCTCTCTTAAAAGAAAAATGCTTTAATCACAAAAGAACAAGAAGTACAGGGTTTCGAAATTTATCCTTGAAACTAGTTGGATTAGTTTGATGTGGTGACAATACTTTTTGTTTTCTGAATGAATGCTTGAACAGTGCATATGTCTCTTGAATTTGCTGTTTTAAGAATGTTAAAAATTGTTGGCTCTTGAAAGAATGAGGAGAAAGAGAACTGTTATTGAGGATCTGAAAAATCATCAAATTGATTCTTGAAGCAAGAAAAAGCAGTATTCAAAAAAAAAAATTTTTTTTTCGAAAAAAAAAAGAGAGAAGAAGAAAAGAAAAAGAAAGAAATAAAGTTGTGAACCAAGGCAAAAAGAGTGTGCTTAAGAACCTTGGACACCTCTAATTGGGGACTCTAGCAAAGCTAAGTCACAATCTAAAAAGGTTCACCCAATTATGTGTCTGTGGCATGTATGTATCCGGTGGTAATACTGGAAGACAGAGTGCTTTGGGCCACAGCCAAGACTCATACACTAGCTATGTTCAAGAATCATCATACTTAACTAGGAGAATCAATAACACTATCTGAGTTCTGAGTTCTCATAGATGCCAATCATTCTGAACTTCAAAGGATAGAGTGAGATGCCAAAACTGTTCGGAGGCAAAAAGCTACTAGTCCCGCTCATCTAATTGGAGCTATGTTTCTTTGATATTTTGGAGTCTATAGTATATTCTCTTCTTTTTATCCTATTTTGATTTTCAGTTGCTTGGGGACAAGCAACAATTTAAGTTTGGTGTTGTGATGAGCGGATAATTTATACGCTTTTTGGCATTGTTTTTTAGTATGTTTTTAGTATCTTTTAGTTAGTTTTTATTATATTTTTATTAGTTTTTAGTTAAAATTCACTTTTCTGGACTTTACTATGAGTTTGTGTGTTTTTTTGTGATTTCAGGTATTTTCTGGCTGAAATTGAAGGTTCTGAGCAAAAATCTGATCCAGAGACTGAAAAGGACTGCAGATGCTGTTGGATTCTGACCTCCCTGCACTCGAAGTGGATTTTCTGGAGCTACAGAAGCCCAATTGGCGCGCTCTCAACGGCATTGGAAAGTAGACATCCTGGGCTTTCCAGAAATATATGATAGTCCATACTTTGCCCAAGATTTGATGGCCCAAACCGGCGTAGCAAATCAGCATCAGAAATTCCAGCGTTAAACGCCGGAACTGGCATAAAACTTGGAGTTAAACGCCCAAACTGGCATGAAAGCTGGCGTTTAACTCCAGAAAAGGTCTCTACACAAAATTACTTTATTGCTCAGCCCAAGCACACACCAAGTGGGCCCGGAAGTGGATTTTTCTGTCATTTACTCATTTCTGTAAACCTTAGGATACTAGTTTACTATTTATAGGACCTTTTGACATTGTATCCGGACCTTATGACCTCATGACATTTTTTACACGTTTCTTGTGTACCTTCCACAGCATGAGTCTCTAAACCCCATGGTTGGGGGTGAGGAGCTCTGCTGTGTCTTGATGGATTAATGCAATTACTACTGTTTCTTATTCAATCATGCTTGCTTCCATTCTAAGATATCACTTGCTCTTAACCCGGATGAATGTGATGATCCGTGACACTCATCATGTTCTCAACTATGAACGTGTGCTTGACAACCACCTCCGTTCTATTTTAGATTAAGTAGATATCTCTTGGGTTCTTTAATCGGAATCTTCGTGGTATAAGCTAGAACTGATGGCGGCATTCAAGAGAATCTGGAAGGTCTAAACCTTGTCTGTGGTATTCTGAGTAGGATTCAATGACTGGATGACTGTGACGAGCTTCAAACTCCTGAAGGCGGGGCGTTAGTGACAGACGCAAAAGAATCACTGGATTCTATTCCGGCCTGATTGAGAACCGACAGATGATTAGCCATGCTGTGACAGAGCATCGGGACGTATTTTCACTGAGAGGATGGGAGGTAGCCACTGACAACGGTGAAACCCTACATACAGCTTGCCATGGAAGGAGCCTTGCGTGTTGGATGAAGAAGACAGTAGGAAAGCAGAGATTCAGAAGATGGAGCATCTCCAAAACCTCAACCTATTCTCCATTACTGCAAAACAAGTAATCATTTCATGTTCTTTTGTTTTTCACAATCAATCCTGATAATTTCTGATATCCTGACTAAGATTTACAAGATAACCATAGCTTGCTTCAAGCCGACAATCTCCATGGGATCGACCCTTGCTCACGCAAGGTATTACTTGGACGACCCAGTGCACTTGCTGGTTAGTTGTGCGGGATTGCAAAAGTGTTATTGTAATTTCGTGCACCAGTGGTGAATAGGTGATGGGGAAGAGAGATTGAGGGGATTGGTGAAGGGTTTTGGGAAAGAGTGTTTATTGGGAAGAGAGATTCAGAGATTGAAGTTGTTGGGAAGTGTGACATGGGGGAGAGTGTAATAGGATTAGGAGGTAAGGTGGGAATATGTTAGGTGGGGATCCTGTGGGGTCCACAGATCCTGAGGTGATCCTGTGGGGTCTACAGATCCTGAGGTGTCAAGAAATTCCATCCCTACACCAAATAGGCATGTAAAATGCCTTTGCACACCATTCTGGCATTTAAACGCCGAGTGGTGCACGTTCTGGGCGTTCAACGCCCATGTAAAGCATGTTTCTGGCGTTGAACGCCAGTTTCATGCTTGTTACTGGCGTTCAGCGCCAGCTTTTCTTCTAGGCACATTCCTGGCATTCAGCGCCAGAGTGTTGCTTGTTTCTGGCATTCAGCGCCAGATTCATGCTCTGTTCTGGCATTGAACGCCAGCCAGATGCTCCTTACTGGCGTTGAACGCCAGCCTGTGCTTCCTCCAGGGTGTGATTTTTCTTCTGCTGTTTTTGATTCTGTTTTTAATTTTCATATTTTTTTCGTGACTCCACATGATCATGTACCTAATAAAACACAAAATAACAATAAAATAAAAATTAGATAAATAAAATTGGGTTGCCTCCCAACAAGCGCTTCTTTAATGTCAATAGCTTGACAGTGGCTCTCATGGAGCCACAAGGAGATCAGGTCAATGTTGTATAGTCCCAACACCAAACTTAGAGTTTGGATATGGGGTCTTAACACCAAACTTAGAGTTTGGTTGTGGCCTCCCAACACCAAACTTAGAGTTTGACTGTGGGGGCTCTTCTTGACTCTGAACTGAGAGAAGCTCTTCATGCTTACTCTCTTTTGACACAGAGGGATGGCCATGTGCCTTAAACACAAGGTAGTCCCCATTCAATTGAAGGACTAATTCACCTCTGTTGACATCTATCACAGCTTCTGCTGTGGCTAGGAAAGGTCTTCCAAGGATGATGCATTCATCCTCTTCCATCCTAGTGTCTAAGATTATGAAACCAGCAGGGATATAAAGGCCTTCAACCTTTACTAACACGTCTTCCACTATTCCATAAGCTTGTCTCAATGACTTGTCTGCCAATTGTAATGAGAACAAGGCAGGTTGTACCTCAATGATCCCCAACTTCTCCATTACAGGGAGTGGCATAAGATTTATCCCTGACCCCAGATCACACAGAGCTTTTGCAAAGGTCATAGTGCCTATGGTACAAGGTATTAAAAACTTGCCAGGATCTTGTTTCTTTTGAGGTAAAATTTGCTGAATCCAGGTATCCAGTTCACTAATGAGCAAGGGAGGTTCACTTTCCCAAGTCTCATTACCAAACAACTTGGCATTCAGCTTCATGATAGCTCCTAAATATTGAGCAACTTGCTCTCCAGTCACATCTTCATCCTCTTCAGAGGAAGAATAGTTTTCAGAGCTCATGAATGGCAGAAGAAGATTTAATGGAATCTCTATGGTCTCTATATGAGCCTCAGATTCCTTTGGATTCTTAATAGGAAACTCCTTCTTGCTTGAGGGACGTCCCAGGAGGTCTTCCTCACTAGGATTTTCGTCCTCCTCCTCCCTTGTGCATTCGGCCATATTGATTAAATCAATGGCCTTGCACTCTCCTTTTGGATTCTCTTCTGTATTGCTTGGGAGAATACTGGGAGGAGTTTCAATGACTTTCTTACTCAGCTGGCCCACTTGTGCCTCCAGATTTCTGATAGAGGATATTGTTTCACTCATGAAACTGAAAGTGGCCTTTGACAGATCAGAGACTAAGTTGGCTAAATTAGAAGTGTTTTGTTTAGAATTCTCTGTCTGTTGCTGAGAAGATGATGGAAAAGGCTTGCTATTGCTCAGCCTATTATGTCCACCATTGTTAAAGCCTTGTTGAGGCTTTTGTTGATCCTTCCATGAGAAATTTGGATGATTTCTCCATGATGAGTTATAGGTGTTTCCATAAGGTTTACCCATGTAATTAACCTCTGCCATGGCAGGGTTCTCAGGATCATAAGCTTCTTCAGAAGCTGCCTCCTTAGTACTGTTGGATGCATGTTGCCATCCATTCAAATTTTGAGAGATCATATTGACCTGTTGAGTCAACACTTTGTTCTGAGCCAATATGGCATTTAGAGCATCAATTTCAAGAACTCCTTTCTTCTGAGGTATCCCATTATTCACGAAATTCCTCTCAGAAGTGTACATGAATTGGTTGTTTGTAACCATATCAATGAGTTCTTGAGCCTCTTCAGGCGTTTTCTTTATGTGAATAGATCCACCTGCAGAATGGTCCAATGACATTTTCGAAAATTCAGATAGACCATAATAGAATATATCTAATATGGTCCATTCTGAAAACATGTCAGATGGACATCTTTTGGTCAGCTGCTTGTATCTTTCCCAAGCTTCATAGAGGGATTCACCATCTTTTTGTTTGAAGGTTTGAACATCCACTCTCAGCTTGCTCAGCTTTTGAGGAGGAAAGAATTTATCCAAGAAGGCTGTGACCAGCTTATCCCAGGAGTCTAGGCTATCCTTAGGTTGTGAATCCAACCATATTCTAGCTCTGTCTCTTACAGCAAAAGGGAAAAGCATGAGTCTGTAGACTTCAGGATCAACTCCATTCGTCTTTACAGTCTCACAGATCTGCAAGAACTCAGTTAAAAACTGATAAGGATCTTCAGATGGAAGCCCATAAAACTTGCAGTTTTGTTGCATTAAAGCAACTAGTTGAGGCTTAAGCTCAAAATTATTGGCTCCAATAGCAGGAATGGAGATGCTTCTTCCATCAAATTTGGACGTTGGCTTTGTGAAGTCACCAAGCATTCTCCTTGCATTATTATTATTTTCGGCTGCCATCTCCTTCTCTTGTTCGAAAATTTCTGAAAGGTTGTTTCTGGATTGTTGTAATTTAGTTTCTCTTAGTTTCCTTTTCAGAGTCCTTTAAGGTTTAGGATCAATTTCAACAAGAGTGCCTTTTTCCCTGTTCCTGCTCATATGAAAGAGAAGAAAACAAGAAAAGAAGAGGAATTCTCTATGTCACAGTATAGAGATTCCTTTATGTTAGTAGAAAAAGAAAAAGGGGGGAAGAGTGAAGAAGAATGGTTCGAATTTTTAGATGAAGAGAGGTGAAGAGAAGTGTTAGTAATTAAATAATTAAATAGGAGAAGAGAAGAGAAAGAGAATTCGAAAATAATTTTAAAAAAAGGGTTAGTGATTTTCGAAAATTAGAGATAAGATGTAATTAAAATTAAAACATGAAACAATAAGAATTTTTTTGAAAAAAAAAAAAAAGAGGTGAGATATTTTCGAAAATTAGAGAGGAAAAAGTAGTTAGGTGGTTTTTGAAAAAGATAGGAAACAAACAAAAAGTTAGTTAGTTGATTGAAAAAGATTTGAAATCAAATTTTAAAAAGATAAGAAGATAAGAAGTTAGATAAGATATTTTGGAATCAAATTTTGAGAAAGATAAAAATTTTTGAAAAAGATATGATAAAAGATAAAAAGATTTAATTCAAAAATTTGAAATTACTTACTTCACAAACAAGAAATTACAAGATAAGATTCTAGAACTTAAAGATTGAACCTTTCTTAACAAGAAAGTAACAAACTTCAAATTTTTGAATCAATCACATTGATTGTTAGTGAATTTTTGAAAATATGATATAAAGATAAGAAAAAGATTTTGAAAATATTTTGAAAAAGATTTTTGAATTTTTTTGAAAAAATAGAAAAAAAATGAAAAAGATATCATTTTTGAAAAAGATTTTGAAAAGATAAGATTTTTAAAATTGAAAATTTGACTTGACTTGTAAGAAACAACTAATTTTAAAAATTTTTAACTAAGTCAACTCAAATTTTCGAAAATTATGAGAAAAACAAGGAAAAGATATTTTTTTATTTTTGAATTTTTAATTATGATAGAGAAAAACACAAACATGACCCAAAAACTTAAAAATTTTGGATCAAAACACATGATGCATGCAAGAACACTATGAATGTCAAGATGAACACCAAGAACACTTTGAAGATCATGATGAACATCAAGAACATATTTTTGAAAAATTTTTGATGCAAAAAAAACATGCAAGATACCAAACTTAGAAATCTTTAATGCATGGACTCTAACAAACGAAAAATGCATATGAAAAACAACAAACAACACAAAACAAGAAATCATCAAGATCAAACAAGAAGACTTGTCAAGAACAACTTGAAGATCATGAAGAACACTATGAATGCATGAAATTTTCGAAAAATGCAAGAAAAATTTTTAAAGCATGCAATTGACACCAAACTTAAAAGTTGACTCAAGACTCAAACAAGAAGCACAAAATATTTTTGGTTTTTATGATTTTATGATTTTTTTGTATTTTTATTATATAATTTTCGAAAACAAAGTTTGGAAAAACGAAAAAGAAAAGAAAAATTTTGAAAAAGATTTTTGAAAAGAAAATTACCTAATCTGAGCAACAAGATGAACCGTTAGTTGTCCAAACTCGAACAATCCTCGGCAACGGCGCCAAAAACTTGGTGGACGAAATTGTGATCACATCAATGTAGTATTCTTTGTTGTTGTATGGAATCATTATTATGGCACTTATGTGTGGCCACAACTCCGTTCAACTAACCAGCAAGTGTACTGGGTCATCCAAGTAATACCTTACGTGAGTAAGGGTCGATCCCACAGAGATTGTTGGTATGAAGCAAGCTATGGTCACCATGTAAATCTCAGTTAGGCAGATTAAATGGTTATGGGTTTCAAAAATTAATAATAAATAGAAAATAAAAAGGGATAGAAATACTTATGTAAGTCAATAGTGGGAATTTCAGATAGGCGTGTGGAGATGCTAGAATCCTTTCGAATCTCTACTTTCTTATTGCTTTCATCCAATCCTTCTTACTCCTTTCCATGGCAAGCTGTATGTAGGGCATCACCATCATCAATGGCTACTTTTAATCCTCTCGGGAAAATGGTTCTATGCGCTGTCACTGCACGGCTAATCGTCTGGAGGCATCACCCTTGTTGATAGCTACATCCCATCCTCTCAGTGAAAATGGTCCAAATGCTCTGTCACAGCACGACTAATCATCTGTCGGTTCTCAATCAGGTTGGAGTAGAATCCCTTGATTCTTTTGCGTTTGTCATCACGCCCAGCCTTCAGGAGTTTGAAGCTCGTCACAGTCATTCAATACCGGAATCCTACTCAGAATACCACAGATAAGGTTAGACTTTCCGGATTCCCGGGATCCTACTCGGAATACCACAGACAAGGTTAGACTTTCCGGATCCCCATGAATGCCGCCATCTATCTAGCTTATACCACGAAGATTCTGTTGGGGAATCTAAGAGATATGCGCCCGGCCTAAAGTAGAACGGAAGTGGTTGTCAGTCACGCGCGTTCATAGGTGAGAATGATGATGAGTGTCACGGATCATCACATTCATCAAAGTGTTGTGCAACATATATCTTGGAATAAGAATAAAGAGAATTGAATAGAAAGTAATAGTAATTGTATTGAAACTTGAGGTACAGCAGAGCTTCACACCCTTAATCTATGGTGTGCAGAAACTCCAACGTTGAAAATACAGTGAAAGGTTCAGGCATGGCCGAATGGCCAGCCCCCTCAATGATCAAAAGATCGAATGATCAAAGACTAAACAGTCACAAGATTAAACTGTCAAAAGATGTCTAATACAATAGTAAATTATCCTATTTATACTAGACTAGCTACTAGGGTTTACATGAGTAAGTAATTGATGTATAAATCCACTTCCGGGGCCCACTTGGTGTATGCATGGGCTGAGCTTGATCTATCCACGAGCTAAGGCTTCTCTTGGAGTTGAACTCCAAGTTATAACGTGTTTTGGGCGTTCAACTCCGGATCATGACGTGTTTCTGGCGTTTAACTCCAGACAGCAGCATGTACTTGGCGTTCAACGCCAAGTTACGTCGTCAATTTCCAAATAAAGTATAGACTATTATATATTTCTGGAAAGCTATAAATGTCTACTTTCCAACGCCATTGAGAGCGCGTCATTTGGAGTTCTATAGCTCCAGAAAATCCATTTCGAGTGCAGGGAGGTCAGATTTCAACAGCATCAGCAGTCCTTTTGTCAGCCTTTTTCAGAGTTTTGCTCAAGTCCCTCAATTTCAGCCAGAAATTACCTGAAATCACAGAAAAACACACAAACTCATAGGAAAGTCCAGAAATGTGAATTTAACATAAAAAGTAATGAAAACATCCCTAAAAGTAGCTTGAACTTACTAAAAACTACCTAAAAACAATGCCAAAAAGCGTATAAATTATCCGCTCATCACGGGACTTTACAAACTTAGCAAGGTATGTTGGAAGAATGAGTAAGCGCTCATTATTGTAGTTCCTGTCAGCCAGGATGGGGAACATCTGCTCACAGTAACGGTTAGTAAACCGTGCAGAGTCACTATCAGGAAAAGCTTTCTCTGTTTCATCAACCTTGATGATTCTCTTTGTCCGCTTTGTGGATGGCTTAACACTCATGGAAGGTTGTGCCTTAGCCAAGGTTCTTTTAGTGCCTTGCCTTGCTAGTGTCTTGTCAGTAGCCTTATCCTTTCCTTTTCTTGGTACCCGTCCTAAGGAAGAAAGAAAAAGGAAGAATGTTAAACATAGATAGCAAAAACCAGAAGGAAGGAATTCCAGGTGAAAATAATTGCTCAAGAAAATAAACAATGTCTTAGGTGCATGGTAGCTACAGCATGCAGGGAGGACATAAATGAAAAGCATAAAGGCATAGCACATAACTAGATGCAAGAGGCATAATGGTATGCAAATAAGAGGCATGAGAAGCATAGCTCAAGCATCAAAGTAAAAAATAAGTATCACATGGAAGAAAAGAAGGAGCATTGGTATAATGACGATTGTGAATGATAAACTCAATACATGTGGGTGGAAAGAGTTGTGAAAAAGAGGCATTAAAGTAGGAAGAATATGATAGAAAAGAATTCATAATGCCATGTTGGCTTTTTCACAAACACTTGGTGTTCAAGTTAAAATAGGAACAAAAATAAGTAATCCAAATGTGTATGAGAACCAAAATAAAATATCAATTGTCAAAGTACTCCTCATGATATTCACAAACTCAAATATAATAAAAGAAATACCCAAATAAAGTTCCAACACCAACATAAGAATGCATGGGAGAAGAATGAAAAAGAAAGCACAAATAAATAAGCTAATAGAAAAGTGGAGAAAATTAAAAATAATCAAATGCAATAATTGAAGGAAGAATGAAAGAGTAAATGAGAGGAAGAGAGGAACCTTGATGATGAAGATGGAAGTAGGATGAAGGGAGAGGTAAGGAGGAGGAATGGTGAAAGAAGGAAGAAGAAAGAGGAAAGAATAAAGAAAGAAAAGAATTAGGATTGGGGAGGGGTGTTGGAACTGGGCGGCGCGTTGGGTTAAGTGGGGCGGTGCAGCAAGGCGGACGTGTACGGTATGCGGACGTGTGCATTGCACAACAAGAAAAGGCGCGCAAGCGGCAAGGGCGCGGACGCGTGCTCTGGTTTGTGCCAATTGCGCGAGTCCAGCCTCGCGCACGCACAACTCTCGGTACAATCTGGCTGGGGGCCATAGTTGCAAGCGATGCGTGCGCGTCATGCACGTGGTACGTAAAAATTAAGATTTCACGTACAACCGGCAAGTATACCGGATCGTATCAAGTAGTAAGACTCACTAAGAGTGAGGTCGATCCCACGAGGATTGGTAGATTAAGCAACTTTAGTTTAAATGGTAGATCTAGTTAAGCGAACATAATTTGATTTCATGAGCATTTTGATTTTTGAACATAATTGCAAGAATTTAAATGGCAAAGAATGTAAATAACTAGAAGATAGAAATAAAGTGCAAGTAAATGACGGAAACTTAAAGTGCAAGAAACTTAAATGACATCAAAGATAAATTGCAAGGAATTAAAGGTTGCAGAAATTTAAAGAACATAAGAGTAAATGGCAAGAAGTGAATGAACAGAATGTAAATAGCAAGAGTAGTAAATAGACAGAATGTAGAAGGGGAATTGGGAGATGGGTAATCAAATAACTAGAGCAAGAGAAATGAGAATTAATGATAGAGAGGATCATTAGGGATCAGAGATGCAAGTGTTCATGAATTGATGTTAGTCAAATCCTTCTCAATCATGGTGTAGATCCATGGCAAGTGGGTAATTGAATCCCAATCTCTTGGTGATTCAATTTCTCTCAACATAACCAAATGCCACTCTCGTGATCTATTTGTTCATGAGAAGAGATGAAGCTCCTTTCTAATCCAGCCACACAATTCCCATAATCTCAACCAAGGAGAGTTACATCTCACATACTAACCAAGGTGTATTGATTAAGGAAATCATGAAAGGATGAACTCTAAACTGAATTATGTGGCTCCTTCCTCAAATTCACCACATAATTCATATAGATTAACCCCTCTCTCGATGGTGGTTGAATCTTTGAAGAACAAGAGTTCCCTCTTTAGATCAACCACTAAAATTGAGGAGGAAAAGATGAATTCACCAACTCATTTCAACAAGCAGAGCTCATCCCCCTAATGAATGGGGTTTAGTGAATCATAGCTCCAATATTAACAACAAATGCCATTAATAAAAATTAAACTAAGTGTAAAGGAAGATGATGAAGAAGAAGAAAAATGCTTAAAGCTTAAAGAAAACGAAGAAGAGAAGTTCCAAGATGAACCAAAATTAGCTCCCTGGGTCTCTTCTCCGAAGTACCAAAAGAGTTCTCAAATACAAGTGCTCAAAAGTGTAAAAATGTCTAAGTGTCAAAAAGTAAAGTAAAAGTGTAAAAAAAGTCTTCAAAAAAGTCCCCTACAAGTACATCAATCTCTTCTATTTATACTACTCCTAAAGTTCTTTCAAATATCTTGAATTGGGTTAACAATATGGGCTTCCTCTTTGTTGAATTCTTGGCTCAATTGGAAGAAGTGTTGCTAGACTTGGAAAGGAAGAGTTCATCATGCTTCTGGCCCATTGGCTTGGCGTTTTTGTCAATAACGCAGGCCTTAATGCACGTTGGCAACGTGCATCATCATTTCCTGGAAGTGAGTTTGAGACTTGGGCGTTGCTAGCCCAAGTTGTTGCTAACAACTTGCTTCTCCTCTTCTTGGCTCTACTTTCATGCTAAATGTAGCTCAGAATTTGAGTGTCAACCTTCTACTTCAATATGGACTACTATACATCATTGGAAAGCTCTTGATGTCTATTTTCTAATGCCACTGGAATCACCTCAATTGGACTTTCCTAGCTCAAGTTATGGTTCCTCAAAGAAGGTAAGGTTAAGCTGCCAAGTTGTTGCCAAAAACGCACCTTCACTCCCAAGTTGGCAACGTGCCCGTGCCTTAACCTCCCAAGGCAGGGACTTGGGGCTGGCGTTGTTGCAAAACACGCACCCTTATATGCACGTTGGCAACGTGCTCGTGCCACACTCCAAGGCTAATCTCTAGCCTTCTTGAATTTCACTTCATGTTCTTGTTTTTAGGGCCTAAAGATGACTCTGGTTTGGCTTCAATTTTGTGCTCCACCATAGACTATTATATATGGTTGGAAAGCTCTGAATGTCAGATTTCCAATGCAACTGAAAGCACTCGATTTGGATCTCTATAGCTCAAGATATCTTCCATTGAAGTGGACATGGTCAGGCTGCCTTGTTGGAGTTGTTGTGGATAACGCCCCTACATTCCAAGTTAGCAACGTGCATCACAATTTCCTCACCATCCTGGCGTTGTTGCCAAACACTCCTTCTCTTCAGCACGTTGGCAACGTGCTCGAGCCTTTCTCAAGGCTCCATGTTTGCTTCCTGGCGTTGGCAACGTGCATGGCAAGGCTTATGGGCGTTAGCAACGTGCATGGCATGGCTTATGGGCGTTGGCAACTTGATTGGGCGTTGCCAACTTGGTGAGCAATCCAGAAACAATACTTTCCATGTTTGAGGCTCTAAATGAAGCCAACATTTGAACCTTCAAATGAACTCCAATTTCATATTGTGATATATGGTTGAAAAGCTCTTGATGTCTACTTTCCAATGCCACTGATTTCACCTCAATTGGAGTTTTCTAGCTCAAGATACACGTTCTTGAAGAGAGCATCCTCAAGCTGCCTGGGCGTTGTTGCCCAAGTTGTTGGCAAACACGCCAGCAACAACGCCAGGCTCTTCTTCAACTTGGCTTGGGCGTTGCCAACTTGGTGTTGGCGTTGGCAACGTGCTACTCTTCCCCTGGTGGCTTCCCCTGATGGCTCCTGGCGTTGCCAACTTGCTGCTCAAGTTGGCAACTTGCAATGCTTCATTTCCTTGCTCTTGGGGCTTGAGTTTCCCTCTGATTTGAGCTTCCATTCCTCGCCACATTATGGACTATTATATATCGTTGGAAAGCTCTTGATGTCAGCTTCTCAACGCAATTGGAATCATGCCAATTGGATCCTTGTGGTTCAAGATATTCATCCTTGAAGAGGGGGAGGTCAAGCTGCCAACTCTGCTGGACACACACTAGCAAGTTGCCAACTTGATTTCCAAGTTGCCAACTTGCTTGTTCTTCCTTTCTCCAATATTTTCTTGCTCCATTGTCTTCTTGCTTCATCACCTAACATAAACCAAAGAACTTTCCTCAAAGTTTTGCCATCTTATGCAATAATTTTCAAGGGAATCATTCACATCAACTTGTATATAAACTCCTTGATTTATTTGCATGAATTATGCCAAATTTCACTTAATTCTTGGTTCATGGATGCATGGAGGAAAGCTCACAAAATTGCTCATTTATTTCAAAGAAAGTGAATGAACCTAAGCTAAAACTAACTAAACTAACTAGTTAAAATGGCAAATATGCGAATGCATCACAACACCAAACTTAAACCTTGCTTGTCCTCAAGCAAGAAAAGAATCATGCAATAGAGATTGACAATCCAAGGTTAGAAGAATAGCAAGTTAATGTTCATGGCAAGCTAGTTTTCTATGCATGCTACAATCACAAAAGAAATGTAAATGATTGATGCTTCTATCTAGCTCACTTTATGAAATCTTTTTCTTATAATTCTTCCTTGAAACAAGCTTTTGATTTTTCTTATTAGCTTCTCCTTTTGGGTGCTTTGCCCCATGAGTTAATAACAAAGCTACGATTCTAAATGCTTTGTTTTCAAGTATTACCACTTGATACATAAGCACCACAAGCATTTAATTAGAGGACTTCATTAGGCTCATTTTTTATTTTCTTTTCTTGACTCTCTAATCATTGATGCTCAGAACCTTGAGCTTTGAGGGAGTGCTTTTGCACTTGAGCCTAGCCTTGACTTCTAAGTGTTTTGTTTTCAAGCATTTTACTTGATACATAAACACCACAAGTACATAACCATGAAATTGTCATTGGTACTCAGAGCCTTCAGCTTTCTCATTCTTTCCCTTTTTCTTTTCTTGCCTTAATTGCATTTGCTTCTTCAAGGTTTTCATGATTTTCAAAAGATTTCACAAAATGTCCTAGATGCAAACTTCAATTAAATAAAATCTAATGTACTTGAGCAACAATCAATCATACTAGCCTTCCAATACTTGTATGCACATGCCAAGTTCTTCTTTAATTCCTCGTTTGTTTATGATCATGATGCCTTTTTTTGCTTTTGAATTCACAAAACTCAAGTTGGTAGTCATAATGCCACAGCAACATATTGCAAATCAAAATTCAAGCTATGCTTATTCATACCACACATGCATATAAAGAAGGTAATAAGACAATCATGCAATTTAAAGTGCTGAAAACAAATGAGAGGAAAAAGAACTTTACAACCTTGTAATTTATCTTCTCTATTGTTGTCCTTCTCCTCCTTTTCTTTCCCTTCCCACACCAAACTTAGAATGATTGCTTGTCCTCAAGCAACAATTAGAACCATGGCTATGGGGCTAAGATAGATCATGAATGTCTTACACAATGAAACATTAGTAGCACATGTGTTTCAAGTAAGCAAAATTAAAGATAACAATTAAGGAAATAAAATCTAAATTAAAAGTAGCAATTGTTAAGTAATTTTTCTGATTGTTTGGAGCTAGTGACTAATCATGCAAAGGGTTAAAATGTGTCTTTAATGAAACTTTTTGGTGGAACACCAAACTTAGCACCTCACATTCACCTTTGAATTCTGTTGGTGTGTAACACCAAACTTAGCTCCTTGCAATGCAGATAAATATACTTAACTCTTTTATTGAATTAACTAAGAAAAAAAAAAACTACCTTTGGTTGGGTTGCCTCCCAACAAGCGCTTTTTTATCGTCATTAGCTTGACGGTTGTCCCTCTTTAGGGCGGATGATGATCATAGTGCCTTAATCCTTCCCCTCTCACCGTGAGCTTCCTTCCAGTATCATTCTTGATGATTTCCACATGTTCAAGTGAGAGGATTTTGTTCACTGTGTAGTATCCAGAAAAGTGTGGAGATGTCTCTATTGGTTGGTAAGTTAGCATCACTTTATCCCCTGGTGAGAAGTCTTCAGTGGAGATTTTCTTGTTTCTCCATCCTCTTGGCATTTTCTTCTTGGGACTCTCTTCTTTTCCAGGAGATAGTTCAGGTTTTGGGATCTCAATTTTTGGACTGTCCTTGCTATGAATCTTAACTGCTGACTTTGATTGCAGCTTCTCCTCTATTCTTTGAGCTTGTTGCAGTACCTCCACCTCTTCATTTTCTTTCCAGCATGAGTTTGGAAGTGCCTCATCAGGTGCCTCTTTCAAGTTTGGATCTATGGAATCAATCTTCATACACTCTTCCTCTTGGGTGGAGTCTTGCAAATTCTTGAAGACATGGAACACTATATGCTCATCATGCACCCTTAGCATTAATTCTCCTTTTTCGACATCTATCAATGCCCTGGCAGTGGCTAAAAAGGGCCTTCCTAGAATAATGGGAGTGTTGTCATCTTCCTCTATGTCTAGGATGACAAAGTCAACTGGGAGGAAAAATTTGTCCACCTTTACTAATACATTCTCTACAACCCCGAGTGCTTGCTGAATAGATTTATCCGCCATTTGAAGGGCTATCTTTGTAGGTTTCAATTCATGAATCTGAAGCTTCCTCATCAAAGATAGAGGCATCAGATTTATGCTTGCACCAAGATCACAAAATGCTCTCTCAATCATCATGTTGCCTATTGTGCAGGGGATGTGAAAGCTCCCTGGGTCTTTCATCTTCTTTGGCAACTTTTTCTGGATGATGGCACTACACTCCCTGGTCATCATAACCGTTTGTCCCTCTTTCAAGGATCTTTTCTTTGTCAACAATTCCTTCATGAACTTAGCATATAGGGGCATCTGTTCAAGTGCTTCAATGAAGGGGATGTTGATGTGTAGTGTCTTGAATATTTCCAAGAATTTGGAATATTGCTTCTCTTTGTTCTCTTCTTTGAACCTTTGAGGGTATGGGAGCATTGGTTGGTATGCTTTCACTGCCTCCTTCTTGGCGAATTTTTCACTTTGTGTGTAGGTTTCTTGCTCCTGCTTTTGTTCCTTCACCTCTTCTTTTAAGCCTTCTTTGATGTGCTCTTCCTGAGTAATGGCTTCTGTCTCCACTTTCTTCCCACTTCTTAGGGTAATTACTTTACACTCCTCCCATTTTATGGCTTTTTCTGTGTCTCTTGGGTTGGGTATCGTATCACTTGGAAGAACATTGGTTGGCCGTTCAGCTTGTTTGGCTAATTGTCCCACTTGTCTCTCAATATTCTTCATGATGACCTCATGTTCCTTGTGTCCCTTAGCTAAGGCTTGAGTGGTTTGAGCAAGTGCTTGCAAGGTTGCTTCAAGACTTGAGATTCTAGTTTCATAATGGTCAATTGGGGGTATGATGGGGGTTGATTGTTGTTGGAAGTTGTTGGGTGGATTAGTGTGGAAATTTTGTGAGTTGGATGATGGTGCAGAGAAGTTATTTTGGTGAGTTTGTGAATTGTGATGGGGTGGTTGATATGTGTTTTGTGTTTTTCTATATTGGTTAGTGTTGTTGGCATGGTGGTTTTGGTTATTTGTGTTACGGTTGTGGTTGTGGTTGTTGTTCTTTTGCCAATTGTTTTCACCCCACTTTAGATTGGGATGATTTCTCCAAGATGAGTTGTATGTATCACCATGAAATTCATCCTGAGAGTTTGAAGTATTCTGCATGTATTGAACTTGCTCTTGTGGTTGTTCAACAGTGGTCCCTTCACCTTGGCCCCATTCAAGTGATGATTGATTTGTTGTGTTCACTGCTGCAAGTTGCAAACCATCCATTCTCTTTGTTATCATCTCCATTTGTTGTTGGATTTGTTGGTGCATTAACTTGTTTTGTGCCAAGATAGCATCAACACCTTCAAGCTCCATTACACCTTTCTTTGGGGGCGGATTGTGTTGCCTCTCTGATGAGTAATAATATTGATTGTTTGCCACAATCTCAATGAGGTCTTGGGCCTCCTCGGCAGTTTTCATCATGTTGAGTGATCCTCCTGATGAGTAGTCTAGTCCCTTCCTTGCTTCGAAGTTTAAGCCTTCATAGAAATTTTGGAGCTTAACCCAATCACTAAACATGTCAGGGGGGCATCTTCTCATTAGTGCCTTGTACCTTTCCCAGGCTTCATATAGCGACTCCCCTTCCATTTGCCTGAAAGTTTGAACCTCTGTCTTCAACTTGATGATCTTTTGAGGTGGGTAGAATTTTGCTAGAAATTTGCTCATCACTTCATTCCAATCATTGAGGCTTTCCTTGGGGAATGATTCTAGCCATTGAGTGGCCTTGTCCCTCAAAGAGAATGGAAATAGTAACAACTTGTAGACATCTGGATGCACTCCATTTGTCTTCACTGTATTGCATATCCTCAGAAAAACAGATAGATGTTGATTTGGGTCTTCAAGAGGTCCCCCTCCATAAGAGCAATTGTTCTGTACCAAAGTGATGAGCTGAGGTTTTAACTCAAAGTTATTGGCTTGAACATTTGGAGTGGCTATACTACTCCCACAATGTCTTGGGTCAGGGATAGTATACGAGGATAACACCCTTCTAGCTTGTCCACCATTATTGTTGACCCCTCTAGGAGGATTGTGCATCTCATCCTCCATGACTTGATCTTCTCCCTCTGATTCCTCTGACCCTTCTTCACCAACTATGAACTTTCCTCTTTCTGCTCTCCTTATCCTTCGGAGGGTTCTCTCGTCCTCAATATTACGTCTACTAGCTCCTGACATACACAAACAAACCAAAATCACAAGTGAGACACTCTAAAACTAGAGTGGAATTGGAGTTAGTGAAACAAAGTATCAAACAGTTAGTGGGCTTAACAAAAATACTAAAAAAAATGCTTAATCTAAACCACCTTTCACTTAATCATTGTCAATCTTTCCAATCCCCGGCAACGGCGCCAAAAACTTGGTACGTAAAAATTAAGATTTCACGTACAACCGGCAAGTATACCGGATCGTATCAAGTAGTAAGACTCACTAAGAGTGAGGTCGATCCCACGAGGATTGGTAGATTAAGCAACTTTAGTTTAAATGGTAGATCTAGTTAAGCGAACATAATTTGATTTCATGAGCATTTTGATTTTTGAACATAATTGCAAGAATTTAAATGGCAAAGAATGTAAATAACTAGAAGATAGAAATAAAGTGCAAGTAAATGACGGAAACTTAAAGTACAAGAAACTTAAATGACATCAAAGATAAATTGCAAGGAATTAAAGGTTGCAGAAATTTAAAGAACATAAGAGTAAATGGCAAGAAGTGAATGAACAGAATGTAAATAGCAAGAGTAGTAAATAGACAGAATGTAGAAGGGGAATTGGGAGATGGGTAATCAAATAACTAGAGTAAGAGAAATGAGAATTAATGATAGAGAGGATCATTAGGGATCAGAGATGCAAGTGTTCATGAATTGATGTTAGTCAAATCCTTCTCAATCATGGTGTAGATCCATGGCAAGTGGGTAATTGAATCCCAATCTCTTGGTGATTCAATTTCTCTCAACATAACCAAATGCCACTCTCGTGATCTATTTGTTCATGAGAAGAGATGAAGCTCCTTTCTAATCCAGCCACATAATTCCCATAATCTCAACCAAGGAGAGTTACATCTCACATACTAACCAAGGTGTATTGATTAAGGAAATCATGAAAGGATGAACTCTAAACTGAATTATGTGGCTCCTTCCTCAAATTCACCACATAATTCATATAGATTAACCCCTCTCTCGATGGTGGTTGAATCTTTGAAGAACAAGAGTTCCCTCTTTAGATCAACCACTAAAATTGAGGAGGAAAAGATGAATTCACCAACTCATTTCAACAAGCAGAGCTCATCCCCCTAATGAATGGGGTTTAGTGAATCATAGCTCCAATATTAACAACAAATGCCATTAATAAAAATTAAACTAAGTGTAAAGGAAGATGATGAAGAAGAAGAAAAATGCTTAAAGCTTAAAGAAAACGAAGAAGAGAAGTTCCAAGATGAACCAAAATTAGCTCCCTGGGTCTCTTCTCCGAAGTACCAAAAGAGTTCTCAAATACAAGTGCTCAAAAGTGTAAAAATGTCTAAGTATCAAAAAGTAAAGTAAAAGTGTAAAAAAAGTCTTCAAAAAAGTCCCCTACAAGTACATCAATCTCTTCTATTTATACTACTCCTAAAGCTCTTTCAAATATCTTGAATTGGGTTAACAATATGGGCTTCCTCTTTGTTGAATTCTTGGCTCAATTGGAAGAAGTGTTGCTAGACTTGGAAAGGAAGAGTTCATCATGCTTCTGGCCCATTGGCTTGGCGTTTTTGTCAATAACGCAGGCCTTAATGCACGTTGGCAACGTGCATCATCATTTCCTGGAAGTGGGTTTGAGACTTGGGCATTGCAAGCCCAAGTTGTTGCTAACAACTTGCTTCTCCTCTTCTTGGCTCTACTTTCATGCTAAATGTAGCTCAGAATTTGAGTGTCAACCTTCTACTTCAATATGGACTACTATACATCATTGGAAAGCTCTTGATGTCTATTTTCTAATGCCACTGGAATCACCTCAATTGGACTTTCCTAGCTCAAGTTATGGTTCCTCAAAGAAGGTAAGGTTAAGCTGCCAAGTTGTTGCCAAAAACGCACCTTCACTCCCAAGTTGGCAACGTGCCCGTGCCTTAACCTCCCAAGGCAGGGACTTGGGGCTGGCGTTGTTGCAAAACACGCACCCTTATATGCACGTTGGCAACGTGCTCGTGCCACACTCCAAGGCTAATCTCTAGCCTTCTTGAATTTCACTTCATGTTCTTGTTTTTAGGGCCTAAAGATGACTCTGGTTTGGCTTCAATTTTGTGCTCCACCATAGACTATTATATATGGTTGGAAAGCTCTGAATGTCAGCTTTCCAATGCAACTGAAAGCACTCGATTTGGATCTCTGTAGCTCAAGATATCTTCCATTGAAGTGGACATGGTCAGGCTGCCTTGTTGGAGTTGTTGTGGATAACGCCCCTACATTCCAAGTTAGCAACGTGCATCACAATTTCCTCACCATCCTGGCGTTGTTGCCAAACACTCCTTCTCTTCAGCACGTTGGCAACGTGCTCGAGCCTTTCTCAAGGCTCCATGTTTGCTTCCTGGCGTTGGCAACGTGCATGGCAAGGCTTATGGGCGTTAGCAACGTGCATGGCATGGCTTATGGGCGTTGGCAACTTGATTGGTGCCCTTCCTGGCGTTGGCAACGTGCATGGCAAGGCTTGTGGGCGTTGGCAACTTGGTTGGTGCTCCTCTCTTCATTTTGGGCGTTGGCAACTTGGTTGGGCGTTGCCAACTTGGTGAGCAATCCAGAAACAATACTTTCCATGTTTGAGGCTCTAAATGAAGCCAACATTTGAACCTTCAAATGAACTCCAATTTCATATTGTGATATATGGTTGAAAAGCTCTTGATGTCTACTTTCCAATGCCACTGATTTCACCTCAATTGGAGTTTTCTAGCTCAAGATACACGTTCTTGAAGAGAGCCTCCTCAAGCTGCCTGGGCGTTGTTGCCCAAGTTGTTGGCAAACACGCCAGCAACAACGCCAGGCTCTTCTTCAACTTGGCTTGGGCGTTGCCAACTTGGTGTTGGCGTTGGCAACGTGCTACTCTTCCCCTGGTGGCTTCCCCTGATGGCTCCTGGCGTTGCCAACTTGCTGCTCAAGTTGGCAACTTGCAATGCTTCATTTCCTTGCTCTTGGGGCTTGAGTTTCCCTCTGATTTGAGCTTCCATTCCTCGCCACATTATGGACTATTATATATCGTTGGAAAGCTCTTGATGTCAGCTTCTCAACGCAATTGGAATCATGCCAATTGGATCCTTGTGGTTCAAGATATTCATCCTTGAAGAGGGGGAGGTCAAGCTGCCAACTCTGCTGGACACACACTAGCAAGTTGCCAACTTGATTTCCAAGTTGCCAACTTGCTTGTTCTTCCTTTCTCCAATATTTTCTTGCTCCATTGTCTTCTTGCTTCATCACCTAACATAAACCAAAGAACTTTCCTCAAAGTTTTGCCATCTTATGCAATAATTTTCAAGGGAATCATTCACATCAACTTGTATATAAACTCCTTGATTTATTTGCATGAATTATGCCAAATTTCACTTAATTCTTGGTTCATGGATGCATGGAGGAAAGCTCACAAAATTGCTCATTTATTTCAAAGAAAGTGAATGAACCTAAGTTAAAACTAACTAAACTAACTAGTTAAAATGGCAAATATGCGAATGCATCAGCACGCGCACGCGTTAATGGCCAAGTGTTAAACCGAGGCACACGCATGGGTAAATTTGTGCTTGTAGCACAGTTCCAGCCTTAATTTAGCATAACTCTCTGGTAAAACATGGTTTTACGCCAAATTCTTCAACCACGCGGACGCGCCATAACCGTGAACGCGTGGGTCGCGAAAATAAAAAGGGCGCGCACGCGAATGGGACGCGGCCACATGGGCTCGATGGTGCCAAAGGCACACTTGCTGCACCACGCCTGCGCAACTCACTCGTCAAGCGAACCAAGTTCGCGCGCGCTTAGGACGCAGACGCGCACGAGGCACTGGCGCGTCGATCCCCCTTTTTTATGCAGAATGCAAGTTCTGATGCAGAAAGTTTGCAAGAACATTGATAAAAAGAAAACAAAATAAAACTAGGAATGGAAAGGAACGATCATACCATGGTGGGTTGTCTCCCACCTAGCACTTTTCTTTAACGTCCTTAAGTTGGACGGTCCAGCAGCTCAGTCTACTTCTGTGGTTGGATCTGCTAGGAGGAGGATCTCCAGCTCCTTGCTGTCCTTCATCTTCTCGCCATGATATAGCTTCAAGCGGTGGCCATTACTTTGAGGATAGTGGGACTAGAAGGGTGCCTCAGGTGGACAACGCCATATGGCTCAGCCTTTTCCATTCTGTAGGGGCCTTCCCATCTTGATCTCAGCTTGCCTGGCATGAGTCTCAACCTAGAGTTGTAAAGGAGAACTAACTCCTCAGGTCTGAACTCCCTTCGCTTGATATTCTTGTCACGCATAGCCCTCACCTTCTCTTTTTATAGCCTGAAGTTCTCGTATGCTTCTAAGCGAAGGCACTCCAGTTCTTGTAGTTGCAGCTTCCTCTCAACTCCCGCTTGCTCGAATCCCATGTTGCACTCACGCACTGCCCAGAAGGCCTTATGTTTCACCTCCACTGGGAGGTGACAAGCCTTTCCTTAGACTAGGCGGAAGGAACTCATCCTGATTGGTGTCTTGTACGTAGTCTGATATACCCAGAGCGCATCCGCAAGCCTGGCGCTCCAGTCTTTCCTATGAGGCTTGACGACCTTCTCCAGGATACACTTTATCTCTCTGTTAGACACCTCGGCTTGTCCATTGGTCTGGAGGTGGTAAGCTGTTGCCACCTTGTGAACAATCTCATGTTTCTTCAGTAGGCCTGTTAATCCCCTGTTACAGAAGTGAGTGCCTTGATCACTCACGATTGCTCGTGGTGATCCAAAGCGATAGATACTATTATTTCGAACAAAGGAGACAACAGTGTTAGCATCATCAGTATGGGTAGGAATTGCTTCCACCCATTTAGAAACATAATCAATACCAACAATACATACAAGAAACCATGAGAGTTTAGAAATGGATCCATGAAGTCAATGCCCCAGACATAAAAAATTTCACGAAACAACACAGGTTGTTGGGGCATCTCATCCCCCTTGGATATAGTTCCAAACCTATGGCAAGGTGAACAAGATTCACAAAAAGCAGTAGCATCCTTAAACAGTGTGGGCCACCAGAATCACAGTCTAGTATTTTTCTAGCTGTCCTTTGAGGACCAAAATGTTTACCACTCTCAGAAGAGTGGCAGGCCTCTAAAATGGACTAAAATTCTGATTGAGGCACATACCTTCTAATTACCTAGTCAGCACCACATCTCCATCAATATGGGTCATCTCGTATATAATATTTGGACTCGCTTTTAAGCTTGTCCTTTTGATGTTTAGTAAAATCAGGAGGGAAGGTGCGACTGACAAGGTAATTAGCTATAGGTGCGTACCAAAGAACTACTTTAAATATTGCGTGCAAGCTATCAAATGAAAAAGCATCATTAATAGGAATAGAGTCATCCTTAATGTGATCTAGGCGACTCAAGTGGTCTGCCATTAAATTCTGTGAACCACTCCTATCCTTAATTTCTAAATCAAATTCTTGCAGTAACAATATCCAGCGTCTGAGCCTTGGTTTGGACTCTTTCTTAGCTAATAAATATTTTAGAGCTGCATAGTGTGAGTACACTACAACCTTAGTACCAAGTAAGTAGGCTCGAAATTTATCCAGAGCAAAAATAATAGCCAGAAGCTCTTTTTCAGTCGTAGTGTAATTAGACTGAGCAATGTCTAAGGTCTTAGATGCATAGGCAATAATAAAAGCACTGAGCCAGCGCCGCTCCTACTACGTAGTTGGAGGTGTCACACATTATCTCAAATGGTTGACTCTAGTCATGCCCTCTCACAATAGGAGCTTGGGTCAAGGCGGTTTTCAGCTTATCAAATGCCTCCTTGCAGTCTGCACTCAGCTCGAATTCAACATCCTTCTACAGTAGTCAGGATAAGGGCAGTGCTACCTTACTGAAGTCCCACTACAAGAAAAAAGGCCTATGGCCACGCTTTTTTTTTGCTACGCTTTAAAAGCGTGGCGAAAAGTGGTCTATGGCCACGCTTATGTGAGGGTGGCGTTTGAATAGAGATGTGGCTACGCTTTTTTTTGCTACGCTTTAAAAGCGTGGCAAAAAAGGTCAATGGCCACGCTTTTTTGAGGGTGGCAGTTGATGCGAGATTTAGCCACGTTTTTTTCTGCCACGCTTAAAAAGCGTAGCCATAGAGAGATTTCGGCACGCTTTTAAAGCGTGGCAACAGAAATTTATTATTGTGACGTTTCAGAAGCGTGGCCGTTTCCTACAAGCCTTTTGGCACGCTTGAAAAGCGTGGCCAAAAAGTTCACTCAGAAAAAAAAAAATAAAGAAGCTCGATTAAAACAAAAACGCCTGCCCTAGCCCCTTCGTGGTTCAAAGACTTAGAAAAAAAAACCCTAGCTAATGTCCGTTGTGCCCTGCATGCCTTGACTCCTCCTTCGAAAGCCCCAATGGCGACCACCAATGTCCGTTGTGCCTCACCGCTGCCCCCTTTGAAAGCCCTAGCTAACCCTTCTTCATTGTGCTCGCCTTAACCCTTCTTCAAAGGCCCTAACCCCTGCCCTCACCGCGACGACAACATTCCAACGAGGAACGACGAAGCCCTTCCTTTCGCGCTGCCGCTCGCTTCCTGCTTCCTCGCTTCCGTGAAGAACGACGACGAAGCCCTCCCTTCCGCGCTGCCGTTTGCTTCCTGCTTCTTCGATTCCGTGAAGAACGACAAACCTGTAACATCTGACGAGGTGGAAAAGCGCCAGTTCTAGCTTCAAAGAAGGCTGTAGGTTTCTCCTCTTTTTGTTTTTCTGCAGTCAGATTCATGAGGATGACTCTAAGTTTTCATTTTTTTTTTAATTATTCATTGTTTTTATTATAATTTCTGACCTTGGACCTGGGGCTTGCAGCGAGAATTGTATACATCAGATCCAATTGTTGCGTCTGGAAGTAAAACACGTCGAATAACTACAGATTCTTCACCCGATTCTGAAGTCATAGTGGCTATTCTTATGGGGTTTGGTTTACACTGCAGGCTTTGGGGATTCTTAGTTTGTGTGTAGCTGATGATTGGTGTTCTGGTTTCTGTACTTTTTCAATTGGTAAGTTTTTCTTTTTGGTGCTGCTTTTGCAATTTTGGTTGCATTTATTTATCTTTTTTGAAAATTTGAATCTTTGAATTGAAAGCTTCGGGTTCTGCTGTGTGTGTGTGTGTGTGTGTTTTTTTTGTTGGGGGGGGGGGCTGCTCAACCCTGCTAATGTTTGTAATCTCCCCGACGCGCTTTTTCTAGTCCAAATGTTAGTAAGAATTAGGGCTTTTTGTGTGTAGTTATTAGATTGTGATTCCCCTTGCTTGAAAGGACATTTTTGTACCGTCCAAATTTTAGGGTTGGTCCATAACTTGAAAGTGTATGTTTACTTTCTTCACCATGGGGTTGCTGTTTATTTGGTTGTTTAACTTGTATTAGTTTCACTATTTCAGTGTATACTTTCCTTATGCTAATATATATGTCTGGTAACCTCTTTTTTAATTTTGGATCCATATCAGCAATTGTTCAGAGCTGAGTAGAAAGTATCATTTTTTGGTGCATTGGATTTCAAGGCTGTATTATTGAATAGAAGTTTGGAAACTCAAGTAGAGTTTGAAAGTTTAAAAAATCAGGGGAATATTTATGCTCAATCTACCTGTTACATAGAGCTTGCGAACTGCTTTAAGAATATTTGGAATATCAGTCAGGCCTGGCTCTGAGGAATAAGCATTTTTATACCTTATCTGGAGTTGATTTTAGAATAAGCAGACTGCTACAATAGATACTGTTTGCTGTGCTCTTTCTAGATAGAGCTGCTTTTAGATGGTTCTGATGGAATTTTTGCACACACTGAAATCAAAATTCATATTTTTTCTTTAATTATTATTATTATTATTATTATTATTATTATTATTATTATTATTATTATTATTATTATTATTATTATTATTTTAATTTTGAAACTGCTGCATTAAAAGATCATTAGAATGGTTAAAGTGCCCATATCCAACTTTTTCTGGAACTACAAGGTTAAATAGGGATTTCATGTCTTATCAGTGTATATACCCTTTTTCCAATGTCAAGAAAAGGTTTCAGTGGATGGTACACAATGGTGCTGTGTAGGAAAATTTTGTGTGTTGTTTTTGTTCTTTTTTTTCCTCCCTTAATGGAAGCATCAAAATTTGCTAACTCCTTTACTTTTAAACAGTGGTCCCAGGGCTGTTTCTGTTGTTAGTTCTTCCTCGGAAAGACTAGGAGGAGCAAAAGTTGTCGCTACTGCTGTGGCTCCAGATGATGTGGCAAAAATTTAGGAGTTTCTAAAAAGATGGAGTGATGTTGAACATGTGGATCTTATACTTACCCTTGGTACATTTCTACACACATCAGTTTTGCTATTGAAGTCCAACAATTCTAGTTTTGTTGAATTGATTTCCCATTTTATTTTCCTTTCCAATCAAGGTGGGACCGGCTTTACCTCACGAGATGTAACACCAGAAGCTACAAAACAGTTGATTGAGAAGGAAACACCTGGCCTTCTGTATGTAATGAGACAAGAAAGTTTAAAGGTATGAAACTCTTGTATTTTCTGGTTTTTCAGTTTGATTAAATGATTAAATTTTATGCATGCTTAAATATGTAGACATCATGTGCATTCTTGGTCTACTTCACTGGTGGGTTGAAGCCAACATTTGTCAATTTCTCATTTGAATTGTATAGTTGGTATTGCCTTGGGACTGTGGCTTTCTAATCGTTAGACAGTTATGGTTGTATCATACTTAGTTTAGGGAAGTTTCATATTAATTGATTGCTTCGAATGGTTCTCCAGGGGTTCATTGTATTGTTTTATAGATTTGATTAATTTGTTAAGTCATAGTCTTTGATTTGTTGATATTCAGATAATTAACATGCCCGAAAACCCAAAGAAAACTGCTGAGTGTATGGAGGCCTTATTGCCTTCACTTATGGTTGTAGAGCTGAGTTATATTTTATTACTCTGCAGGGGAAGCTATTTTGTTCCTAATTTTGTTTATTTCTCTATTTTATGTCAGTAGAAGAGTTAGAATGAGTGCGAAAATGGTGTTTCTTGTGAATGATTGAGCTTCTTTTATTTCCCCAACCGTTAAGACAAGAATTTAAAATAAATGAACATGAAAATTTAGTTTCCCAGTTTATTTGCTTTTAGTTTTCAGATGTTTACTACCCTTGTTTTTTGGTAGTTTTTCTTGTTTTTCACTCTGGTCTCATTTGTTTCAGTTTCACCCAAGGCACCTAAACTAAAGCCAATAGCTATTATTATTTCAGTTTATTTGCTTTTACGATGTTTCAGTTTCTCACTCTGGTCTCATTTCTTTTAATATTGAAATTTGTGAACTGGTGCATTTGGTTTGCTTGGTTTATGCTATTTGTTATTATCAGTATTAATGCACGCCAAGTGCTCTCTGATATGCCTCTTTGATATTCCTCTCTGGTTTATGCATGTTCACAAGTCTGAATTCTTGTTTCTCTATCCAAGTTCATATTTTTATTTTATATACATTACAATATAAGAAGCTAAGGAATAAGAGATCTAGTTTGCTTATTGTTTAAGATTGCTAAATCCAAGTTCATTTACCACATAAGTTGACTTTGCTTACATCCTGCAAAATTTAAATTCTGGATTCCTTTTAAATTACCCTCAGTAACTTTTTCTTATTATTTATTTAGAAAATTGGAAGGTTTATTATTAAGCTAATAAAAAACAGTTTATCCAAAATTTCATAAGATTGTTACTTTTGGTTGAACTAAAATTTTTATTGAATAGAAAAAATAATTTTCAATTTAAGCAATCATACATATTGATATAAGATTGATATTTAAACACAATGACTGGTAAAATTTAATGCATATTTGGATCCAGCACGCAATAACATCACAACTTGGACTCCTTTATGAATGAGCTATACAAGAACAGAGAAAAAAAACGAATTAGATCATTTTATCTTAACAAGGATTGAATCTCTGACGGCCACACCTCTGGTTTATAGTTGTGGGCTATATTTTTTACAAAGTTTGGAACGGGCTTGCTTGCTTTTTGGTCATTTAATTTGTTTCTATAAATAGAATTCTGTATTTGATTGAAGTTTAATTTAAGTAGCAAGTCTGTAATCAAACCAGTGCATATATATGAGTTGGTTATGGCTGTGTTGTGTTGAATGTGCTAGTTGAATTGATTTATTTTTTTTTTGGTTAATATTATTTTTGGGTGCTATGGAATTATAGAATGGAATAGAACTGATGTTATTAAACTCTGAATTGATTTATTTTTGTGTTGTGTTGAATTGAAAAGCTGCATTCCTCTTGAAAGTTGAAACCAAGTTAATACTATTGTTTTAACTCTTTCCTAACAGTCAATAGGCATTTGGTTTAAATATGCATGTAATGTTGTTACAAAGAATTTGATACTTGTTACTTAGCTAGCCTAAAAAATGTTTTGTTTTGTTACTTAAGTTCACAACTATAACAGGTTTTGGGATCACATTTCTGTGTCTGAAATGGAAAAATCCTTGGTTTTACAGCTGATGCCTCTGCTTTTCTTTATTTTTTTAAGCTGTCCTTTTTCTTTCTTTTTCTCTAATGTATGTGTTTTTTAAAGCTTCACAAACTTTAATTTCAAGTTTCAGGCTTTTTTTCCTTTAGGGAGAGGAGAGAGAGGAGAGGAGAGGAGAGCTTGTTTAGACTAGAATTGAATACCCCTTCTTATTTCTTTCTTTTTCATTTAAAAACAATATTTTTGAAGTACTTGGTATTAAATATGCTGCCTTTTTAAATTAGTTTCTTTTTAGCTTCTTTTATAAAGTATTTAATGTGAACTAATAATCTTCTTGTGTCGATGTGTTTTGAAGAGAATTGAACGAAATTAAATGGAACTTTTGCTATTGAATAATATTGAAGTATATTGAATGTCAATGTTTATATAGCCTCTGGATTATTAAAATTTGAATTGTTGTGTTATATTTGAATTGTTGTCTTATATTTTATAATTGCATAAACTTCTAGCAATTTTGGTGCAGGAAATATCAGCTTTCTCTCTAATTAATAAGTTCTGCTGTTTCTGTGGTACTGCTTTGCTGTTGCTTTGCTACTAATTATCTACTGCTGAACTGCCACTCGCTGCTGCTGCTACCTCTCTAATTCTGCTTCTGCTGTGCTACTATTTGGTGCTGTTGTGGTACGGATTAAGACTGTATTTAAGGTTGGTTCATGCGAATTTAAATACATCTATTAATTTTTTATTAATGTTATGTGTACAACTTAATTGCTTTCCTGAGGCACTCACTTCAGGATCTTCTTTAAGAATTGCTAAAATTTAATTTTCTTTGCTATTTTATGTCTAATGCCTTCAGTATTTTGGAGACATGGAAAATATTGTCTCTAAGTTAATTAGGAAACTAGACTCGCAGTTAGTGAGACTAGCAGTAAAGACTTCAAACTAGAAACTTAGCTATCTATTTGAAATATATAGGTTTTCGATGGATGTGTCTATAGCATTATAGATAATGTTTTTAAAATTTATGTTAATTTATTAATGCTAACCTTTGACATTCTAATTTGTTGTCTTTCTTAGCAAAAATTCATTCTTCCAAACTCTTCAAAGCCGTGGGTAATGAAGGGATTTTGTCATGCATGGAAAAAATACAAAGGCGAAATAAAAAAGGAACATTTCTTGAAGTACAACACAAAGAAAGAAATGATAAAGAACCGACCGTTAGAGATCCCTGAGGTTCAATTTCGCAAACTAATTCGCTATTGGAGTCTTCCGACTGTCAAGGTAATATTGTCTTTTTGTTCTTTATGTGATTAAATTTGGTGTTTTGGAAAAAGGTAGTGTGATTTTGAAAAAACAAGAAAACATGTTTATTAAGAATAATAACATCTCTTTTTCATATTTATATTTAGGCTGTGTCTACTAAGAATGCTGAAAATAGGTCAAAGCAAACATGTCCTCACCGGATGGGTTCCACAAATTTTGGAATAGTGCGCAAGCAGCTGGTAATATAAGATTGATATTTTTTGTGATTTCTCATTTATATTCATGTTGTAGTTTTCTAGTTAGTATGCTTCATGTAAATTTTTTTATATGTACTCTAGCGCGACTCTAAAGAGAATAGTGAAGAACCGTCAAGAGTTGAAGTTTTCATAGCAACTCGCACAAGTAAAAAGGGAAAAGAAATTGATGCTAAAACACAAAGCACAATTGTGAGTTTTTTGTATTTGTATTTGGATTTGTACAATATAAATTCTATAGTGATTTCTATTAATATTTAGTTAATGCGGCTTTGTATTTTATTGCTCCTCACTTTTGACAGGCTGAACTTCAAACCCGAATAGAGGCAGGGGAAAATGATGAGGATGCATTTGTAGGAGTGCTAGGAAATGACCAACCAGGTCGAGTTCGTTGTTATGGGGCTTCGATTACAAGAAGCTCTCTTAAAAAGGATGAGGAGATTCGACAAGTCAAAGTTGAATACAACAACAAGGTTGAATCATTAGAGAAGAAGATGGACGGTGTATGCAGTTTACTAAAAGTATTGGTGCACCAAGTCAACCCTGGAATGAGTGAGGAAGAGGTAGCAGCCTTAGTGCAAGCTGCCCAAAATTCTCCTTTGGATGCCTCAAGTAGCAGAGCAAGAAATACTCCTCGAAGCTCAGAATCAACTCATATTCCACCAAAAGATGTAAGTCACTATCTTTGGATATTCGATATATTTCCAAACAAAGTAGTTGACTTATTGTTGTTGTTGATTTTGGACATGTGATGATAGTGAGACAAAAGTTTATAGACGGTGCTAATAGTGTTGAATTAAAATCTGAATTCCAATTTGTTGAAGCTTTAGTGGTGTTTTATTTTGTGTCTAGTGTGGCATTGAATCTCAATTTTGGAAAACACGAGAAATCCTTGAAGATTTGCTCTTTTTCCTAATTAAATTGGAAAAAGGAAAAGAAAAGAAACCATAATTGAATTTTAATGGTTTTGTTTGTTTTTATTTTTGCAGACTCCAGAAGGAATTAATGGCTCTCATGGTATATTTCATTTTGCTTCATTTATTTATTGTGGATTGGTTTTTTCTTTCTTTCTTTTCCCACCTTAAATATTAATCAGAAGAAGGAATCAGTTTTAGAATAATTAACATGTTGGAGTAGTTACTTTTTCCTTCAATTTGCGGGGGTGGTTCTTATATAGTTATATTTGCCGGTTGTCATTCGATTTTGTAACTCTGGTAGGTACACTTTCGACAAGTTTTGTTGTATAGAAATTCTTGCTTTGATTAGTGTAATCTTTCTGTGTTCCCTAGTAATGCTTTATAAGACTGAATGCCAAGACAGCCTTCTGTATAGGGAATGTTTCGTATAGAACAAAGAATTTATAGCAGTTCTGAATGTATTAGTGGAATCTGAGGTTCTGGGGTGGAATTCAACCTCAGAAATCGGAAATTGGTGTGCATTACAATATGAAATAGCAGACAATAGAAGAAACGATATGTAAATTGTCCTGGGTAGTATAGAGACCCTTCATCCTCACATTCCTTTCTGAACAAAATGACCTAACTAACTCTCCTCGCTCCCTCGCATATGTAAAGCCTTGTTCTTCATCCTCAAATCTTCACATGATCTCAGTCTCCCTCCTCATCATGACTAAATTAATAGAGAAGTTTTGTACAGTATAGGGCCTTCATCACAAAATATATAAATTAGAGAGATTTGGCTGAAAAACGTGCCTATAGGGTCTTTTGTCATGCATTTCATGCTCGTCATCATCTATCCAAACAAGATACAAATATATAACTTGTGTTTCTGTCTCTGTCTGTTGTTAATTCCAAACAGAATACTAATACTATTCTTTTAAGTCTTTGTCTCTTATTTTCCTTTCTCTTTCTCTGTTTTGGTGTATCTGTCTCTGGATAGAATCTGAACGGAGCCTATATCAGTAACAAAAGGGGGGGGAGGGGGCTGTTTGATTGTTAGCTTCCTATATCAGTACCCTTTCTCTTTTTTGAAAACTTTAAGAACAAAAAAAGTATAGTGGCTTTCAATGAAAGAAAAGCCTTTGCTGGTTATAATTATTGTACGATTATAACATAGTTTGTTTGATAATATGTCTTTTAATTTTTTGGTTTGGTATAAGATGCACTAACACACAACAATATTTAAAATTTTGCAGGGCAGTGCTGAAAACAATTTCTCTCACAATGATGATCAGTAATCATGAACTTTTGTATTTTGTAACGAAGTGTAAATGAAGTAGATAATGTAACCCATGTTGGAATTGTAACTCATGTATTAAGAAATTGCTAGTGGATGAGACTTTGATTTTTGGTATTTTGTTTAGAGTATATCATGTGATCAAACACTTTTTTTCTATGACAAGTTTATGAAGAAGGATTAGTTGATTTAAAGTTTGTAGTCATCTTTTAAATTTTAAAATTATCCATGATTAAGGTTTATAAAAAAGAGAGTGCAAAGATAGGTACTGAACTTACAGCCACGCTTTAAAAGAGTTGCCATATTGTACAGCAGCAATCAACAGCCACGCTTTATAAGCGTAGCTGTATCTCACAGCTATTGGCACGCTTTAAAAGCGTAGCCATATGTCTTGCTATTGGCACGTTTGAAAAGCGTAGCCATATCTCCATTTGTTGCCACGCTTTGAACGTGTGGCCATAACGTTACAGTAGGCAACAACAGGCACGCTTTAAAAGCGTAGCTGTATCTCAAGTCTATTGTCACGCTTTTAAAGCGTAGCGATGTGTCTTATTATTGGCACACTTAAAAAGCGTAGCGATATGGTACGCTATTGGCACGCTTTTAAAGCGTAGCCATATCAACCTATTGGGACGCTTTCAAAGCGTGGCCATATGTGTGACATATGGCCACGCTTTTAAAGCGTGGCCATATGTAAAAGCGTGGCAAAAACAAAAGCGTGGCGATAGGTCACCAAAAGCGTGGCGATATAGCAACCGGCACCCTTGCAGATGTGACCCTTTGAAAAGCGTGCCGGTATCTCAAAAAGCGTGGCGAAAAGCTATCGCTACGCTTTTTTGGACTTTTCGCCACGCTTTAAAAGCGTAGCAAAAAGCTTGTTTTCTTGTAGTGTCCTTGATAAATCTCCGATAGAAACCTGTGTGACCAAGAAACGAACGGACTTCTCTTGCGGAGGATGGGTAAGGTAAACCAGAAATAACGTCTACCTTTGCTGGATCAAATGAAATACCAGTATTAGAAACAACATGTCCTAGAACAATACCTTGTTAGACCATAAAATGACATTTTTCAAAATTTAATACAAGGTTTGAACTAACACACCTGTCTAATACTCTAGCTAAACTATCCAAGAAAAGGCTAAAAGAATCATCATACACACTAAAGTCATCCATAAAAATTTCCATACCGTTCTCAAGAAGATCTGAGAAAATACTCATCATGCATCTTTGGAACGTTGCCGGTGCATTACATAAGCCAAAAGGCATCCTCTTATACACATACGTTCCAAAGGGACATGTAAAAGTAGTCTTCACATGATCTTCAGGAGCTATGTGAATCTAAAAATAGCCAGTGTAACCATCTAGAAAGCAGTAGTGTGATTTACCTGACAGGCGATCAAGCATCTGATCGATAAAAGGCAGGGGGTAGTGATCCTTGCGGGTAGCTTGGTTGAGATGCCTGTAATCAATGTATACCCTCCAGGCGTTCTGTACTCTAGTTACAATGAGCTCTCCCTGCTCATTCTTTACTGTTGTGACTCCAGATTTCTTTGGAAGCACTTGTACTAGGCTGACCCATTCACTATCCGGGATTGAATAGATGATGTCAGCTTCAAGCAGCCTGGTTACTTCCTTCTTGACAACCTCCAAAATGGTGGGGTTCAGCCGCCTTTGAGGTTGATGGACAGGCCTTGTTCCCTCTTCTAGAAATATCTGGTGCTCACAGACTTGAAGGCTGATGCCTACTATATTCGCCAAGCTCCACCCAATGGCCTTTTTGTGGCTCCTCAACACATTAAGCAACTGCTCCTCCTGTTGGGAAGTGAGTTCCCTTGCAATAATAACTGGGAGCTTCTGATTATCCTCAAGGTAAGCATATTTAAGGTGGGGTGGAAGGGGCTTTAACTCTATTTTCTACTTATGATGAGGCACTTGATCATCTGGAGCTATTTGTGGTTGCAAGGTATCTTCAGTAAGCTCAGGGGGTGTTCCCACACTTGCCTCTTGCTCCATAAGCATCTCTTCTACCTCTTCTTGGTGAACTTCAGCAACAGTCTCCTCAATAATATTACACTGGAAGATGGAATGGTCTTCCAGTGGGTGCTTCATAGCTTCATCTAGATTGAAGCTCACTGTTCTGCCATCTATCTCAAAAGAGTAAGTTCTTGAAAAGGCATCCAATTTGAACCTTGAAGTCTTCAGAAATAGTCTTCCAAGCAGGATGGATGATGGTCTTCCTGAGTCATTAGGGGACATCTCCAAAATGTAGAAGTCAATAGGGAATGTGAGCCCCTTAATGCTCACTAGTACGTTTTCAGCAATTCCAGTCACTGAGATAATGCTCTTATCTACCAAAATAAAACATGCTACCAACCTTTTTAAGGGAGGGAGCCTCAAATCATCATATACAGATAATGGCATAATACTCACACACGCGCCTAAATCACATATGTAGTCAGAAAATTGTACACCATTAATAACACAAGTAACCATGCATGGACCTGGATCCCCATATTTTTCCAGTATGGCACCCATTAAAGCAGAAATAGAACCACCTAGAGGAATAATTTCTAATTCATTTATTTTATCTTTATGCATGCATAAATCTTTTAGAAACTTACCATATTTAGGTACTTGCTGAATGGCACTAAAAAGGGGAATAGTTACCTCAACCTTTTTGAATATTTCTACCATTTTGGCGTCTAACTCCATCTGCTTTCTGGGCTTCCTAGCAAGGTGTGGAAATGGAATAGGAATGGTGCCACCTGTAGCTTCTGCGTCCCTTAGTGCTCCACTCCTTGGTTGAGCTGCTTCTTCTACTACCACATCTTGCACTGCATCCTCTTCTTCAGCATCTTTTACCTCCACAACTCTGTCAAGACTCTTCTCTGGCAGTGCAGTCTCGGACCTCAAGGTAATGGCATTGATTCCTCCCTTGGGGTTGGGTAAAGGCTGAGAAGGAAGTGTACTGGAGCTTGTAGGTTGGTTTGTTGGAGGTGTTCGATGATCCAATCTGAGAGGCGAGAGCTTGTATAGCGGAGGTCAGACCGGTTAAGGTAGAGTTAAATGTATTTTCCATGGTCTTTTGTCTTTGATCAATAGACTGAAGCAACTCGTCATTGGAAGAGGAAGGCGGGCCTTGCTGTTGGTTGTTTTGAGATCCCTAGTTTTACCTTTGGTGAGGTGCTCGGTAAGGCTGGTTCTGGTTCTGCTGAGACCAGTTCTGCTGATTGTTGTTGTTGTTCTATCTCTGATTTCCACCATTATCTCTGCCCCCTTGGTTGTAGTTGTCCCTCCATCCTTGGTTGAAGTTACCTCTCCAGCCTTGGTTGGAGTTGTCCCTCCAACCCTGGTTGGAGTTGTCTTGCCAACCTTGATTGTAGTTCCTACCTTGGTTATAATTGCCGCCTTGCTGATAGTATCCTTAATTTGGGCGGTCATAGAAGTTATGGGTAGCTACCAAGGTGTTGTCTTCCTGTTGGAGCTGCAAACATTTATCAGTGTAATGAGTATTGCATGCGCATATTCCGCAGAATCTCTGGTGGGCCAACTGTTGATACTGTTGTTGTGGAGGAGGCTGAGGTTGTTGTTGATTCAGCTGTATCTGCTTCAGTAAGTTGGTCATCTCATATAGTGTTTGTGTGAAAGCAGTATTCTCACTGCTCGAGGAGACCTCTGCAACATCCTTGGGATGGTTGTTCCTGTGTCTAGCATTCTGAGTGGACTCAGCTAGATCGGTGATCAGTTGCCACGCTTCATCCGCGGTCTTGTACTTTTTCAAAGAACCATTACTCGCACCATCTAATGTAGTCTTATCCCGAGGCTTCATGTCCTGTGTGAAGTAGCTCATCAACACCAACTTGTCAATCATGTGGTGGGGACAAGTGTTTAGGAGATTCTTGAAGCGCTCCCAATACTCATACAGAGTCTCTGATTTGCCTTGAATAATGCAGGAAATTTCTTTTCTCAGTCTATCAGTAACTTCAGCTGGAAAGTATTTTTCCAAGAATTCTCTCTTGAGCGTATCCCAATTAGTAACAACTACTTCAGGTTGAGTGTAGTACCACTCTCTCACGTTTCCCTCAAGAGAAAATGGGAAGGCGGATAGCAAAATAGAAGTCTCATCTGCACCATGACGCCTAACAGTAGAACAGGCTATTTGAAAATCTCTGAGGTGCTTGAGAGGCTCTTGAGCAGGTAAGCCATGAAACCTTGGTAGTAGGTTGATTAGTACAGTCTTCAGTTCAACATCTGCACCCAGATTTGGATGACGCACTTGGAAAGGTGGCAGTGTAAAGTCTGGAGCTCCTGCTTCCTGGAGAGTAACCCTACTGGGTGCTGCCATGTTATCTGTGCGTAAATCAACAGAGTCAGTAGAAGAGGAGCTTGTTTCTCCCTTAAATGACACTTCAGATTCGTCCTTAGATAAGACTGGTAAATTGGTAGTAACCACTTCACCACCCTCAGAGGCTAACCAACGCCGAGCTCGCCTTATACGTGAAATAGTTCTTTCAATTTCCAGATCAAACGCTGCTAAGCTCGGATCAGGTAGTGAACGCGTCATTCAATGAAAGAAACATATAGCTCATGGTAATAAAAATAAAATAAAATATGCAAATATGTAAATAAAAATATTTACACTAATCAATAAGTTAGCACACTATTGCAACTCCCCGGCAACGGCGCTGAAAATTGACATACGAAATATTATCGATTAAGAATTTAATTCAGAAATCAACATTGCAAGTACAGTTCTTAATCAATAAAAATTCCACGTATCAATTTAAAAGGGTTGTCACAAAATTTAGAAATAAATGCTGGGAGTAGAAATCCCAGGTCGTCTCCCAACGAGTTGCTAAAAGAGTGTGAATTATTGATTAGGGGTTTTCTCATAAATTTGGGGTTTGGGGGACTAGGAAAATAAATAATTATAAATTAACAAGAGATTTATGTAATTGAAATAAAGGCCTTAGCTTGGAGAAGATTAATTGGAATTTCTATCCTTGTTGGATTTTCCAAGATAAATAATGATAGGTTGTTGTTTCTACTTAGTTAACCATCAACGAATGAAGGAAAGTCAAGTAGTTAAGTTAACCCCAATTCACAAGTCCTAATCCTCTCCCTCGGGAAGGATTAGCGTTAGTGACTAGAGAGCCAGCCAATAATTCCCAATTACTATTTAACTCTTGAGTCTTCCAACTCAAGGGTCTCCAATATTAATCAACCCCAAGGCCAAGTTAAAAGTTTACTCCATTGACATGGATGCGAATTTCGCATTCATGTGAAGGGAGTAGAAAGAAGACATAACAATTAAACTCAATTGAAAATAATCAAGAAATAATGAAATTAAATGGAATGGTATCTTTGCATTAATAAATTCCAAATTAGAAGATATCCAATTATAACTTTGAACAGAGTAAATGGGAAATAAAAAGAGTAAAGGAATAAGAAACAAACTAGAGTAATAATGACTTCACGAAGGTAGTAACTCTTTGTAATATCCAACTCAATAGCATAAACTGGAAAGGTCTAAGAATGTAAAGAACCCTCGAGGAAGTGGTGAATTCTCTCTTAGATTCCAAAAACTAAAACTAAAACTATGAATGTGTGAATGTGGGAATGTGTGTTGAGTCTCTGCTGTCCCCTAGCTCTAGTCTATGTTTCTGGGCCAAAAAATGGGTCCAAACTCATCCCAAAATCGCCCCCAGCATTTTCTGCGTTTTCTGCACGTGGCGCATGTCACACGTACGTGTCAAGTGCGCGTGCGCGTTGATAGTCCTCTGCGCGTTTCGCACATCCGCGGCAAGTATGCGTACGCGTCCGTAGGGAATGTGCCAAATTTGCACGTGCGCGTCAAGTACGCATGCGCGCCGGTCCTCGCTGGTCAGCTCCTTTATTTTCTTGTGTCCCTTCCATTGTTGCAAGCTTCTTTTCCATCCTACAAGCCATTCCTACCCTGTAAAGCCTGAAAACACTTTACACATGGATCACGGCATCGAATGGTAAAAAAAGGAATAAAAAATACACAAGTTAAGGGCTTGGGAAGCAAGTTTTCAATCATAAAGCAACATTGGGAAGAATTTGTAAAACCATGCAAATTGTATGAATAAGTATGTAGAGAATTGATAAATACCACTCAATTTAGCACAAGATAAACCATAAAATAGTAGTTTATCACTGACCTCCTTTATACGTCTTGGGATGTTAATCTTGGGAATCAACACCACTAGGGTCTCAAATAAAGACACACCTAGTCCCTACCAGTAAAAACATCTGCCACCAACTGCCAAGCATCATTGATAAACCCCAATTTTGTAGTTTATCTTGTGTTGAATTTAGGAGATTTTATCAACTTATCTCACATTTATTCAATGAAATAGCATGGTTTTGTGAATCTCTCATAATTTGTGTTTAAGAGTGAAAACATACTTTTTAGCCCTTAAAATACCTAAATTTAATTCACTCTAATTCCATTCGATGCCTTGATATGTTTGTTGAGTGATTTCAGGCTTATAATGCAAGGATTGGATGGAAGAAGTGAAGAGAAAGGCATGCAAAGTGGAGAATTCATGAAGAAATGAGCATTTGGAGAATTCAAGGCCATGCGCACGCGTCATCCATGTGTACGCATGAGGAGGAAATCTGCCAGCGATGCACACGCTCACCCACATGTACACATGAGGAGGGAATTCGCAAGGCGACAAGCACGCGTCGACCACGCGCACGCGTGACGCTGATCACGTGACCTCATTAAAATGAATACGCTGGGGGCGATTTCTGAGCTTTCCAGGCCAAAATCCAACTCATTTATGAGGCTATTTGATGCAGAATTCAAGATTGGACAATGGGGGAGCAATTAGATAGTGTAGGAAACATGCCTTAGGTTAGTTCTAGAGAGAGAAGCTCCCTCTTCTCTCTAGAAATTAGGGTTCTTAGTTTAGTTTTCTCTTAGATTTAGGGTTAGTTACTTGTTTTGAATTAGTTTCCTTTACTTTTCCTTGTTGATTTGCTTTAATTTCCTTAGTTTCTCTTGTTAATTTCTCTTTTATGCCTCTTTTTAGTTTATGAACACTTTTGTTGATTTTAATTTTCTTCAATGCAATTTGAGGTTTTAGGTTCTTTTATTACTTGTTTGATTTGTTATTGTCATTTTCTTGCATTGGATTGTTGTAGAATTTACTATTTCTTGCAATTTACCATGCTTTCCTTTTGTGCCTACCAAGTGTTTGATAAAATGCTTGGTTGGATTTTAGAGTAGTTTTTGAGCATTTTTGGCTTGGAAAGAGAAATTGAGCAATCTTGAGTCATTAATACCCAATTTAGATTGGTGATCTAGAGTGATTAGTTAGTCTTGTGTCCATTAACATTACTTGTGGATTGCGATAAACTAGTCCTATTTGACTTTCTCTCAATATGAAGATAACATTATACCTTCTTCCTATGTTGGAGATGACGAAATAGGATTAGCTCTTGTTAACTATTGTATTATGATTAATGACTAGGATAGAAATCCTAGATTCTCAATCCTTGCCATGAATGCCTCTTTTTAGTATTTATTATCTTTAACTGTTTTCTTTATATTTCTTGCCTTTTTTAATATGTTGTTTTATCAACCCAACTCCCTTGAACCTCATAACCAATAATTGGGTATTCGATTGTAATTCCTAGGGAGAACGACCCAAGACTAATACTCTCGGTTATTTTTATTGGGTTGGACTTGTGACAGCCAAAATTAAACTTTGATGGAGGATTGTTTGTTGGTTGGGAACTATACTTTGACGAGATTATTTGTGTGAAATTCCTAACCAACGAAAATATCTCTATCAAGTTTTTGGCGCCGTTGCCGGGTGCACCTTGGGAGATGGGTTCCTCTAAAGTTACTCCCAAGGGCATGAAGTTTGACTACTTGACGAAGGAGGCTAAGGTGTGACCGCAGATTCTGTCCACATATGTCATGCGTAGCACTCACTTCGTAGAGGTCCCGGCAGATATGCTAGTGTTGATTTGGTGCATCCTAGAGGGGAAGGAGTTGTACCTTCCCCGACTCATAAGAAGATTCGTGTATCGGGTCCACAAAAGGGGCAACCTCCCATTTCCATGTTTGATTACACAGCTCGCTCACCGGGCTGAAGTACCTTGGGAGCCAGCAGACGAGACACCATCAACTGTTCACAACAATGAGAAGGTTATTCCTTGGGGGAGCTAGGTTGGTGACCGACCGGCAGCCCGGCGTTGGGACCGAGCTGCCATAGCAACAGCTTCTAAGCAGGCTTCTTCATCGGCCACAGTAGGTCCTTTGACAGCACCATCTACATCCACTAGACCAACACCATTATCATCATCCCAGCCAATTTATCATCTCGTGCAGCGCTTCTTCAAGCGCATGGACCAGATAGAGCGTCGTGAGAAGCGACATTACCAGCACCTGAGACGGATGATAGCTTCTGGCACCGACATTCCCTCCGAGCCCGATACTCCTTTCGACCAGTTTGATGCAAAAGAGGAGGCTCAGGAGGCAGAGGCACAACAGGCAGAGGCCCCTACACAGACACAGAGTCCCCACAGAGACTCCGACTTCTGCTGACCAGCAGACTTCTGTAGAGCCTGAGCAGCAGACTTCTGTAGAACCTGAGCAGCAGACTTTTGGGGAGCCACAGCCAGAGCCACAGCCTCAGCTAGACCCACCTCAACCTACAGGAGATGGTGGCACTGTAGACGTTGACCCCTCTCACCCAGCTTGAGTAAGTAGCATCGAGGATGAAGCAATCTTCTAAGTGTGGGGAGGTCGCTATCATCGGAAGAATTATTTTGGTGAACCAATTCCATTTCAGACACTTCTGCTTTTATTTTGTTTCATTTTCAGTACTTGCATTTTTTAAACTTTATCGCACTTTTGGATTCTTGTATATATTAGTTGTTTTAGATACTTTTTATTCTGTTGCATTTTGCACTTTTGTTTGTATATATCTTACATTTTTAGTTTGATTTGCACTTTTAGTTTGATAGTGTATATATATATATATATATATATAGTTATTTTAGTTTATTAGTTGTGATTGAAAAAAATGCGCATAATTGAGCATAGCTTATTCCGTTGCATATGAGAAATGGATTTAGTTGAAAATAGAAATTAAACTAAGGATTTGTAACTTTTCACAATCACACCATATCATTTAGGGTATTGATAAACCCATATTTCATGGTTTATCTTGTGTTCAATTGAGTGGTTTTTATCAACTCTTTACCCACTTATTCATACTATTTGCATGGTTTTAAATTTGCCTTCCTAATTATGTGCTTTGATTGAAAACATGTTTCTTTGGACTTATATTTGCTTATTATTAATCCTCTCTTATTACCATTACATGCCTTGATATGTGTGTTAAGTGTTTTCAGATATTATAAGGCAGGAATGACTTGGAGGATGGGAAGGAAGCATGCGAAAGTGGAAGGAATACAATAAGTTGGAGAAATTGCTAAGCTGTCCAGCCTAACCTCTTCGCACTCAAACGGCTATAACTTTAGCTACAGAAGTCCAAACGATGCGGTTCTAGTTGCGTTGGAAAGCTAACGTCCGGGGCTTCGATTTCATATATAATTTGTCATAGCTGCCTCGACGCCAGGCAACGCGAACGCGTGAGTCACGCGGACACGTGACCTGGCAGGAACACAACCCGCGAGGCCGCGTGAGCTATGCGGCCGCGTCACTTTTCTGCGACCTGTATGGACCATAAAGTGCTGGAAGTGACTTCTGGGCTGTTTCTGACTCAGTTTTCGGCCCAGAGAACACAGATTAGAGGCTATAAAGTGGGAAAATGCATCCATTCATAATAATGCTTTTCATAATTCACTTTTCATGTTTTAGATGTAGTTTTAGAGAGAGAGGCTCTCTCCTCTCTCTCTCTTAGGATTAGGATTTAGGACTTCTATTAGTTTTAAGAGTGACTCTCAATCCCAGGTTCTTTATTTTTATTTATCCCAATTTAATTTATGAACTCTTCCATGTTACAGATTACTCTTTTTAATTAATGTTATTTGAGGTATTTCAGATCTATGATTGCTTTCTTTAATTTATGTTGTTGGTACTTATCCAAATTATTTTCATTCGAGTAGATAGTTTTCCTTTTGGCTTTGGTTAAATAACTGGTGACTCTTGAGTTATCAAACTCATTGTTAATTAAAAATTGGAATTCATCCACTTAACTTACCTTCATAGTTAGAGGTTAACAAAGTGGAAGAAAAATCCAATTCTCATCACAATTAATAAGGATAACTAGGATAGGACTTCTAGTTCTTACACCTTGCCAAGAGTTTATTTTACAGTCATTCATTTACTTTTATTGCTTTGAAAATATACCTGTGCCCATTGCCTAACTAACCTTTTACCTTAATCCAAAAACCCCAAACACACTTTTTCATAACCAATAATAAGAACATACCTCCCTGCAATTCCTTGAGAAGACGACCCGAGGTTTAAATACTCGGTTAACAATTTTTAAAAGGGTTTGTTACTTGTGACAACCAAAACGTTTGCACGAAGGGATTTCTGTTAGTTTTGAAGCTGTATCTACAACGCGAATATTTTTAATAATTCTTTACTAGCAAAAAATCCTAACATTAAAATGGCGCCGTTGCCGGGGAATTGCAAGCGTGTGCCTTATTATTGGTTATTGTAAATATTTTTTTCAAAAAAAATTTCAGATTTTTATTTTAAAATTTTTATCTTATCTTATCTTATTTTTCAAAATTCAAATTTTTTTCAAAAATTATATCTTTTTCAAAATATTTTCTTTTTATTAATTTTTGTTTTTCTTTTCTCTTACTACTATGAACTCTCAGCCCTTTGGCTATGAGTCTGGTTATAATTATATTGCAGGAAGAGGAAATTACAATGAGAACAGGCATCAAGGTTGGAACAATCAAAGATGGGAGGAGTCACAAGGATTTGATCAACCTTCATGGCAACAAACACCTCCAATGGACTATTAACAACCATTCTGTGATGCATATCAAGGCAATGGCTATGGTGAGCACTCTTTTGACTATCAACAACCACCACCATACGCCTATGAACCCCCTCCTCAACATAACTTTGGACCACCAAACTCACAAGCCCCTTTCCGCCATTCACCTCCATATGACCCTAACCCTCAACCACCATACCAACCACCTTATGAGCCATATGAACCATATATAGAACCACCCCAATTCCAACCCAATTACTCACAAAAACCACCACCTCAATATTCACCATCTCCATATCCATCAATCCAAGAGCACTATGATCCTATTTATGAAAGACGAGTGTATCAAGAGACAAAGGATCGTCTCAAGGAAACAGTGGATCGATGTCAGATAGCCATTCATCAATTGGGGCAAGCAATAATGAGTCAATTAGCTTCCGAGCACTCAATTATACAAGGATCAGCCACAACTCCATGTGGACAGTCTAGTGAAGAGCGTAGCATGAAGGAGATACCAGAAACCCCAGTGAACAAGACAGAGAATGAATTCGTACTAGAACGAGTAGAAGAAGCTGTCATTGTTCAAGAAGAAGAAGAAGCGGTTGAAGACTTAGGAGATGTAGAACCTCCATGGGAAAGTCAAGACATCGAGCCTCCTTTCAAGACGGTAGCATTTGATGTTAAGGAGGGTGTACAACCTCCAAGGCATATCACAGTTGAAGACTTGGAAGAGGTTGATCAAGAGATAGAGATTCAAGAAGAAGAAGCACAACCTCCCATGCCCTTGGTGAGCTACGAAGAAAAGATTGAATTAGAAGAGAGCTACCAAGAGGAAGAGGTTGAAATTGAAAAAGCTTGCAAAGAGGTGGTAGTTATCCGAAAAGAGCACAAGGGAGTGGAGCTTGCAATCTCATTAAAAATACCTCCTCCTAAGTTGCCATCATCCTTCACAACATTCAAGTGGGTAAAATTCATATCCCTCATCTTTCTAATTCCACTTGAATATGGGCTACTGGAGACGGATGGTCAACTTAGAGCTCTTTGTGACATTAAGAGTAAGCGGAAGATGGCCAGTGGTAAGAATTGTCCTGCAAGGTTCATTATGGTTGGAAGCTTTAAGTTTAAACGCAAAGGTTGGTATAGAGCTCAACTGAATGGGTCTAGGAAGCTGTTTGGTCGCTGCAGTGAGAATTCAGATCACCTTTCACCCGGCTGGAAAAATGCAGATCAAGATAAAAACGGGTGTAAAGGTAAGGTTTGGGATCCTGGAATCTGTTCTGACATTTGTCACCCCGGGAGCCTAAGAATCTGTTTAAAGTTTCGTAAGGGCTTTACGTGCTTAGTCTGGGACCCGGAGGTTACTGGAGATACAAACATTGGTGGGGATTCCTGGATCAGTACAAGCATAAGCCACCATGACAGGAAGCTCATCAAATGTCCAACTTAAGGACTTTAACTAAAAGTGCTAGGTGGGAGACAACCCACCATGGTATGATCATTCATTTTTCATTTTTTATTCAGTTTTATTTGTTTTCAAGTTTTATTTTATTTTATTGTATTGAACCTGGAGTTTTTCATAACATTCATATTAGCATTGCATATTGCATACTTGCATATATATATATATATATATATATATATATATATATATATATATATATATATATATATATATATATATATATAAAAGGGGCCACGCGACGCGACCGCATCAGTGACGCGTCCGCGTCGTGAGGAGAGGGGAGAAAATAAAAAATGAACAGAGAGTCACGCGAGAGCGTGGCTGGAGGCGTGCCAATGGCACAAATCGTCCCACGCGACCGCGTCATATGGGAAAAATGGCCTCCCACGCGACTGCGTGCCCTGGATTTCGACGTAATAATGGTGCACAGCCAAAAGTTGTGCTAGAGTGACGCTGGACTGGCGCTGGACGCGCAGTCCATCTCACGCGACCGCGTGCCTCACGCGGCCGCGTCACGTTCTTCTAAAGCCCACTCGCGCGATCGTGTCACCCACGCGATCGCGTCACCCAAAATTTGGCAAAATAAGATTTTGAACAGAGAGTTGTGCGAGCGCGAGGTTGCCCTTGCGCCAGTAGCATAAATTGAGTCACGCGACCGCGTGACCGACGCGACCATGTCGATTAACTTACAGCGCAAGTCGCGCGACTGCGTGCCCCACGCGTCTGCGTCGCTTGCGCCGCACAGCTTATCCTAATTTACCAAATATCTTATCTTTTCTTCCCCAATCCTAATTTCTTCTATCTTTTTCTTCTTTCTTCTTTCTTACTTATCTCTTCTTCCTTTCTTTCACTTCTCATTCTTCTTATCTCTTCTTTTATTTAATTTATTTGTATACTTTCATTCATTGCATTATTTTCATTGGTGTTAGAAATTTATTTGGGTCATTATTTTCTATATTTTTGTGAATTGTTTGACAATTATATATTACTTTTTAAAGGGTTGCTTGCATGTTCAATTTATTATTTTCAAATAGCTCATTTACCATGCATGCTATGTGTTTGTGAAAACGCCCGTACAGTATTGTGCACTATTTTTAAGATTTCTTTTAATCTATTACTATAAATGCTTGATTTTCACAAAACCCTTTTTATATTTTATTAATTAAATATATTTGTTATTACAAACATGATTGTTAGTTTGAAAGACTTGGTAATCTAACTTGGACATTGAATGCTTGATCTATGCTACTCATGCCTTTGTCAGCATGCCAATAAACATCTTGCATATTAACTGTCCTCACATGCACTTACTATATTTCCATTGATGACTTTTCACATGTAGTCATGACCATGTGCTAACGTCATTTTTCTTTTTGTGCATTGATTACCACATTTTCCACTCTCTTCCTTGCTCTAACCCTTAGCTCCAAAAGTTACTTTCTTTTTCCTTTTCAGGATGGCCACCAAGAAAGGTAAAAAGGAAGCGACTCCCAAACCACTGGCAAGGAAAGGAACAAAGAGAGCACCAACTGAGGCACAACAACCCCCGCCCACCTGTACAATTTTGCATGCACCGAGGACGGTGCAATCTTTAAGTGTTGGGAGGTCGATACCGATCTCCGCGGGTTAGTTAGTCCCTTCGCAACACCAATTTTTTTTTTGTTTTTCATTGTTGCATTTGCATGTTTAATTGTTTTTGTGCATATTTTACTACTTGGTTAAAGTAATATTCTTCTTTTTCAAGAAATTTTTATAGTATTTCACTAATTTGAAAAACTTGTTTGAAGAAATATTATTTTGGAACATAGTTTAGAGCTTGAACACAAAACCAGTGAGATTTTGAGCCTTTATGCATGGTTACATTATTTAACCATAATTATTTTATTCTTGTGTGTTTACTTCTCTATGATTGTAATCTATATTTTGTCTCATCCTATATGTCCAATATTTATGATGTTTATATGCTTGCATGTGATTGAGGCCATTATTTGTTTAAACTCACTTATCTAAATTAAACCTACCCTTTCTAATTACCTTTGTTAACCACTTTGAGCCTTAAAATCCCATTTGTTCTGTATTTCGCCACATTACTAGCCTTAAGCGGAAAAACAATTGTATATCCCAAATTGAATCTTTGGTTAGCTTAAGATAGAATTGTGTATGCTAGCTAAGTATGGGAATTTGTGGGAACAAAAATTTATTAAGGGAATGTATCATGATAATATAATGGGAATTTGGGTACCTACTCATGTGAAGCTATAAGAATTACAAATCTATGTGCATTGATAAGCTATGTTTAATGAATAAGGGGACAAAATTACCCTAATGTTAAATTAAAAATTCAAAGATCAATGCACACATATAAAAAAAAAATTGATACATGAGTATGGAATGTAAAAGGGAATTCTGGGTAGCTAGGTATGAATTCTAAAGTTATATAAAATATATAAGTTGGGTTAAAGCTGGGTTAATTAAAGATTCAATTTATAAGCTCACTTAACCATATATATATCCCTATCCTTACCTTGGCCCCATTACAACCCTAAAAAGACCTCATGATGTTTGCATTGGCATATTAACTGTTGTTGATTGGTTAGGAGAAAAACAAAAGTTAGAGAGCATAATTAGAGAAGGATAGAGTGATTACCCTATACACTAGAGGGATTAGAGCGTATATACATCATCAGTGAGGGTTCTATGCTTAAATTTTCATGTTTCCTGCTTTCACGAGTTATCTTCTTGCACTTTTATCTGTTTTACTGTATAGTGATAGAATTATTGGAATTTGATTTGTAATTGTTTTGAAGAGCTTATTTACTTTTGATCAAGTGGGCAAGAATCATATAGTTGCATTTGTATATATATAGGTTGTATTGCATTGCATGAATTTCTACATGTTCATACTCATTTATCTTATCTCCTTCAATTAAGCATAAGGACATGCTAATGTTTAAGTGTGGGGAGGTTGATAAACCACTATTTTATGGTTTACATTGTATATAATTATGTGGTTTTATCATGATCCTTACCCACTTATTCATTAATTTAGCATGCATTTATATTTCCTTCCTGGAATTATTACATGGTTGAAAACTGCTTCCTAGAGACTTTTTATTATGCATTTTAGTTCTCCTTTATCCCATTCGATGCCGTGATCTGTGTGTTAAGTGTTTCAGGCTTTATAGGGCATGGATGAGTTGGAGATTGGAAGGGAAGCTAGCAAAAATGGAAGGAACACAAGAAATTGAGGAGACAACCAGCGAGAAGTGACGCGGCCGCATGGCTCACGCGTTCGCGCGGAAGAGGAGAAATCGCAGTGACGCCGCCGCATGGCTCATGCGACCACGCGAAAAGGAAAAGCACAAGTGACGCGGAGGCGTGGACGACGCGGAGGCGTGGACGACGTGAACGCGTGGCACGAAAAAACACGAATGACGCGTCCGCGTGGATGACGCGATCGCGTGACATGCGCGATCTGCATAATCTGCAGATTTCGCTGGGAGCGGCTTTGGGCCCTGTTTTGACCCAGTTCTCGGTCCAGAACAGCATACTAGAGCCAGAGAACATGCAGAAACAAAAGACAACATTCATTCTACACAGTTTTGAGTTTTTTAGATCTAGTTTTACTCCTCTTCTAGGTTTTCTCTCTACACAATTGGTACTCTTAGGATATTATTTTTCACCTATTTGATTGGTTGCATTTTATCAACCAATATTTTAATTTTTGTGTGTATTTTTCTCTCTAAAATTGTGATCTTTGTCTTGCTTGATTCTATATTTTCATTGTTTAATGTATGCATGCACTTATATGATTGAGGCCTTATTTCACTAAGCTTACATACCCATATGGCCTTAACCTTTTCATTATCTATTGCAAACTAATTTTGAGCCTATTTTATCCCTTTGTTCTTTATTTTAGCACATCATTAACTCTAAGCGAAAAACAATAATGTCCTTAATTTGAATCCTTGGTTAGCTTAGACTAGTGAGAATGCTTATGAATTAAGTGTGGGGAAAAGTGGGTTTGGAAACATCTGGTTTGAGAATTGAGTATGTTAGAATTTTCTGAAAATGTGAAAGAAATGTTTAGGACATGTTCATGCATTCAATAAATTAATCATATGCATTGAGAAAAATAAAAGAAAAAAAAATATATATATATATATATAATAAAAAAAAAGAGCAAAATAAGTGAAAGGGGACAAAATGCCCCAAAGTAAGTGGTGAAAGCGATGCATATGAGTTGTACTTGAAATTAGAATGCATGAATATGTGGAAAATATAGTTAATGGGAAGTCAGATTTTATATTATGATTACATGGATTGTCCTAAGTTAGGTGGAATAGTTTATGTTAATTAAGGATTCAAATTTTAGTCCACTTGGCCAAATACAATCCTACCTTGACCCGAACCCCATTACAACCCTCAAAAGACCTCTTGATTTGTGTATTGGTGCATTAAATTTTTGTTGATTGGTAGATGAAGAGCAAGTCTTAGTGGTGAGCGGATAATTTATACGCTTTTTGGCATTGTTTTTAGGTAGTTTTTAGTAAGTTCAAGCTACTTTTAGGGATGTTTTCATTAGTTTTTATGTTAAATTCACATTTCTGGACTTTACTATGAGTTTGTGTGTTTTTCTGTAATTTCAGGTAATTTCTGGCTGAAATTGAGGGACTTGAGCAAAACTCTGAAAAAGGCTGACAAAAGGACTGCTGATGCTGTTGGAATCTGACCTCCCTGCACTCAAAATGGATTTTCTGGAGCTACAGAACTCCAAATGGCGTGCTCTCACCGGCGTTGGAAAGTAGACATCCAGAGCTTTCCAACAATATATAATAGTTCATACTTTATTCGGAAATTGACGATGTAAATTGGCATTGAACGCCAAGTACACGCTGCTGTCTGGAGTTAAACGCCAGAAACACGTCATGATCCGGAGTTGAACGCCCAAAACACGTTATAACTTGGAGTTCAACTCCAAGAGAAGCCTCAGCTCGTGGATAGATCAAGCTCAGCCCAAGCATACACCAAGTGGGCCCCGAAAGTGGATTTATGCATCAATTACTTACTCATGTAAACCCTAGTAGCTAGTCTAGTATAAATAGGATAATTTACTATTGTATTAGACATCTTTTGACAGTTTAATCTTTTGACTGTTTAGTCTTTGATCATTCGGTCTTTTGATCATTCAGGGGGCTGGCCATTCGGCCATGCCTGAACCTTTCCCTTATGTATTTTCAACGGTGGAGTTTCTGCACACCATAGATTAAGGGTGTGGAGCTCTGCTGTACCTCAAGTTTCAATACAATTACTATTACTTTTTATTCAATTCTCTTTTATTCTTATTCCAAGATATACGTTGCACAACACTTTGATGAATGTGATGATCCGTGACACTCATCATCATTCTCACCTATGAACGCGCGTGACTGACAACCACTTCCGTTCTACCTTAGGCCGGGCGCATATCTCTTAGATTCCCCAATAGAATCTTCGTGGTATAAGCTAGATAGATGGCGGCATTCATGGGGATCCGGAAAGTCTAACCTTGTCTGTGGTATTCTGAGTAGGATTCCGATATTGAATGACTGTGACGAGCTTCAAACTCCTGAAGGCTGGGCGTTAGTGACAGACGCAAAAGAATCAAGGGATTCTACTCCAACCTGATTGAGAACCGACAGATGATTAGCCGTGCTGTGATAGAGCATTTGGACCATTTTCACTGAGAGGATGGGATGTAGCTATCAACAAGGGTGATGCCTCCAGACGATTAGTCGTGCAGTGACAGCGCATAGGACCATTTTCCCGAGAGGATTAAAAGTAGCCGTTGATGATGGTGAAGCCCTACATACAGCTTGCCATGGAAAGGAGTAAGAAGGATTGGATGAAAGCAATAAGAAAGTAGAGATTCGAAAGGATTCTAGCATCTCCACACGCCTATCTGAAATTCCCACTATTGATTTACATAAGTATTTCTATCCCTTTTTATTTTCTATTTATTATTAATTTTCAAAACCCATAACCATTTAATCTGCCTAACTGAGATTTACAAGGTGACCATAGCTTGCTTCATACCAACAATCTCTATGGGATCGACCCTTACTCACGTAAGGTATTACTTGGATGACCCAGTACACTTGCTGGTTAAGTTGAACGGAGTTGTGGAAAGAAAGTGCTGAGTTAATTTTTATGCACATGCCAAAGAGCCATTATTATTGATCACAATTCCGTCCACCAAGTTTTTGGCGCCGTTGCCGGGGATTGTTCGAGTACGGACAACTGACGGTTCATTTTGTTGCTCAGATTAGGTAATTTTCTTTTCAAAAATCTTTTTCAAAATTTTTCTTTTCTTTTTCGTTTTTCCTAACTTTATTTTCGAAAAAAAATAATAAAAATCCAACAAAAATCATAAAATCATAAAAAATCAAAATATTTTGTGTTTCTTGTTTGAGTCTTGAGTCAATTTTTAAGTTTGGTGTCAATTGCATGCTTTAAAAAATTTTTTTCTTGCATTTTTCGAAAATTCCATGCATTCATAGTGTTCTTCAAGATCTTCAAGTTGTTCTTGACAAGTCTTCTTATTTGATCTTGATGTTTTCTTGTTTTGTGTTGTTTGTTGTTTTTCATGTGCATTTTTCGTTTGTTAGAATCCATGCATTCAAGATTTCTAAGTTTGGTGTCTTGCATGTTTTCTTTGCATCAAAAATTTTTCAAAATTATGTTCTTGATGTTCATCATGATCTTCAAAGTGTTCTTGGTGTTCATCTTGACATTCATGGTGTTCTTGCATGCATAATGTGTTTTGATCCAAAATTTTTATGTTTTGGGTCATTTTTGTGTTTTTCTCTTTCATAATTAAAAATTCAAAAATAAAAAATATATCTTTTCCTTTTTTCTCTCCAAATTTTCGAAATTTTGGGTTGACTTGGTCAAAAATTTTCAAAATTAGTTGTTTCTTACAAGTCAAGTCAAAATTTCAATTTTAAAAATCTTATCTTTTCAAAATCTTCTTCAAAAATCATATCTTTTTCATTTTTTTCTATTTCTCGAAAATTTCAAAATTATTTTTCAAATTATTTTCAAAATCTTTTTCTTATCTTTATATCAAATTTTTGAAAATTAGCTAACAATTAATGTGATTGATTCAAAAATTTAAAGTTTGTTACTTGCTTGTTAAGAAAGGTTCAATCTTTAAGTTCTAGAATCTTATCTTTTAGTTTCTTGTTAGTAATTAATTTTAATTTTAAAATTAAATCTTTTTCAAACATATCTTATCTTATCTTTTATATCTTATCTTTTTCAAAATTTTATCTTTTTTAAAATTTGATTTTAAAATATCTTATCTAACTTCTTATCTTCTTATCTTTTTAAAAATTTGATTTTAAAATCTTTTTCAACTAACTAATTAACTTTTTGTTTGTTTCTTATCTTTTTCAAAACCACCTAACTACTCTTTTATCTCTAATTTTCGAAAATACTAATCCCTTTTTCAAAATTATTTTCGAAATTCTCCCTCCCTTTTCTTATTCTATTTAATTATTTAATTACTAACACTTCTCTTCACCTCTCTCCATCTAAATATCCGAACCCACTCTTCTACATTCTTCTCCCCTTTCTTGTTCTACTAACACAAGGGAATCTCTATACTGTGACATAGAGGATTCCTCTTCTTTTCTTGTTTTCTTCTCTTTCATATGAGTAGGAACAGGGAAAAAGGCACTCTTGTTGAAATTGATCCTGAACCTGAAAGGACTCTGAAAAGGAAACTAAGAGAAACTAAATTACAACAATCCAGAAACAACCTTTCAGAAATTTTCGAACAAGAGAAGGAGATGGCGGCCGAAAATAATAATAATGCAAGGAGAATTCTTGGTGACTTCACAAAGCCAACGTCCAAATTTGATGGAAGAAGCATCTCCATTCCTGCCATTGGAGCCAATAATTTTGAGCTTAAGCCTCAACTAGTTGCCTTAATGCAACAAAACTGCAAGTTCTATGGACTTCCATCTGAAGATCCTTATCAGTTTTTAACTGAGTTCTTGCAGATCTGTGAGACTGTAAAGACGAATGGAGTTGATCCTGAAGTCTACAGACTCATGCTTTTCCCTTTTGCTGTAAGAGACAGAGCTAGAATATGGTTGGATTCACAACCTAAGGATAGCTTGGACTCCTGGGATAAGCTGGTCACAGCCTTCTTGGATAAATTCTTTCCTCCTCAAAAGCTGAGCAAGCTGAGAGTGGATGTTCAAACCTTCAAATAAAAAGATGGTGAATCCCTCTATGAAGCTTGGGAAAGATACAAGCAGCTAACCAAAAGATGTCCATCTGACATGTTTTCAGAATGGACCATATTAGATATATTCTATTATGGTCTATCTGAATTTTCGAAAATGTCATTGGACCATTCTGCAGGTGGATCTATTCACCTAAAGAAAATGCCTGAAGAGGCTCAAGAACTCATTGACATGGTTGCAAACAACCAATTCATGTACACTTCTGAGAGGAATTCCGTGAATAATGGGATACCTCAGAAGAAAGGAGTTCTTGAAATTGATACTCTGAATGCCATATTGGCTCAGAACAAAGTGTTGACTCAACAGGTCAACATGATCTCTCAAAATCTGAATGGATGGCAACATGCATCCAACAGTACTAAAGAGGCAGCTTCTGAAGAAGCTTATGATCCTGAGAACCCTGCCATGGCAGAGGTTAATTACATGGGTGAACCTTATGGAAACACCTATAACTCATCATGGAGAAATCATCCAAATTTCTCATGGAAGGATCAACAAAAGCATCAACAAGGCTTTAACAATGGTGGACGCAATAGGCTGAGCAATAGCAAGCCTTTTCCATCATCTTCTCAGCAACAGACAGAGAATTCTGAACAAAACACTTCTAATTTAGCCAATCTAGTCTCTGATCTGTCAAAGGCCACTTTCAGTTTCATGAGTGAAATAAGATCCTCCATCAGAAATCTGGAGGCACAAGTGGGCCAGCTGAGTAAGAAAGTCATTGAAACTCCTCCCAGTACTCTCCCAAGCAATACAGAAGAGAATCCAAAAGGAGAGTGCAAGGCCATTGATATAATCAATATGGCCGAATGCACAAGGGAGGAGGAGGACGAAAATCCTAGTGAGGAAGACCTCCTGGGACGTCCCTCAAGCAAGAAGGAGTTTCCTATTAAGGATCCAAGGGAATCTGAGGCTCATATAGAGACCATAGAGATTCTATTAAATCTCCTTCTGCCATTCATGAGCTCTGAAGACTATTCTTCCTCTGAAGAGGATGAAGATGTGACTAGAGAGCAAGTTGCTCAATATTTAGGAGCTATCATGAAGCTGAATGCCAAGTTTTTTGGCAATGAGACTTGGGAAAGTGAACCTCCCTTGCTCATTGGTGAACTAGACACCTGGATTCAGAAAATTTTACCTCAAAAGAGACAAGATCTTGTCAAGTTCTTAATACCTTGTACCATAGGCACCATGACCTTTGAAAAAGCTCTATGTGATCTAGGGTCAGGGATAAATCTTATGCCACTCTCATAATGGAGAAGCTGGGGATCATTGAGGTACAACCTGCCTTGTTCTCATTACAATTGGCAGACAAGTCATTGAGACAAGCTTATGGAATAGTAGAGGACGTGTTAGTAAAGGTTGAAGGCCTTTACATCCCTGCTGATTTCATAATCTTAGACACTAGGAAGGAAGAGGATGAATGCATCATCCTTGGAAGACCTTTCCTAGCTACAACAGGAGCTATGATAGATGTTAACAGAGGTGAATTAGTCCTTCAATTGAATGGGGACTACCTTGTATTTAAGGCACATGGCCATCCCTCTGTGACAAAAGAGAGTAAGCATGAAGAGCTTCTCTCAGTTCAGAGTCAAGAAGAGCCCCCACATTCAAACTCTGAGTTTGGTGTTGGGAGGCCACAACCAAACTCTAAGTTTGGTGTTAAGACCCCATATCCAAACTCTAAGTTTGATGTTGGGACTATACAACATTGACCTGATCACCTTGTGGCTCCATGAGAGCCACTGTCAAGCTATTGACATTAAAGAAGCGCTTGTTGGGAGGCAACCCAATTTTATTTATCTAATTTTTATTTTATTTTATTTTATTGTTATTTTGTGTTTTATTAGGTACATGATCATGTGGAGTCACGAAAAAAATATAAAAATTAAAAACAGAATCAAAAACAGCAGAAGAAAAATCATACCCTGGAGGAAGCATAGGCTGGCGTTCAACGCCAGTAAGGAGCATCTGGCTGGCGTTCAACGCCAGAACAGAGCATGAATCTGGCGCTGATTGCCAGAAACAAGCAAGATTCTGGCGTTTAAATGCCAGGAATGTGCCTAGAAGAAAAGCTGGCGTTGAACGCCAGTAACAAGCATGAAACTGGCATTCAACGCCAGAAAAATGCTTTACATGGGCGTTGAACGCCCAGAACGTGCACCACTCGGCGTTTAAATGCCAGAATGGTGTGCAAAGGCATTTTACATGCCTATTTGGTGCAGGGATGGAATTCCTTGACACCTCAGGATCTGTGGACCCCATAGGATCCCCACCTAACATATTCCCACCTTACCTCCTAATCCTATTTTACTCTTCCCCATGTCACACTTCCCAAAAAAACCCTTCACCAATCACCTCAAGCTCTCTTCCCAATCACCTATTCACCACTCACATCCATCCACTCTTCCCCATAAACCCCACCTACCTTCAAAATTCAAATATATTTTCCCACCCAATCCCACCCTACATGGCCGAACCTACCCTCTCCCCTCTCCCTATATATACCCTTCCATTCCACTTTATTTTCACACAACACTACCCCCTCTACTTTACCTTGGCCAAATCCATCTCCCCTCACTCTCCTCCATTTTCTTCTTCTTCTTCTTCTTCTTCTCTTCTTTCTTCTCTTGCTCGAGGGCGAGCAATATTTTAAGTTTGGTGTGGTAAAAGCATAAGATTTTTGTTTTTCCATTACCATCAATGGCACCTAAGGCCGAAGAATCCTCTAGAAAAGGAAAAGGGAAGACAAAAGCTTCCACCTCTGAGTCATGGGAGATGGAAAGATTCATCTTCAAAAGCCATCAAGACCACTTCTATGATGTTGTGGCAAAGAAGAAGGTGATCCCTGAGGTCCCTTTCAAGCTCAAGAAAAATGAGTATCCGGAGATCCGACATGAGATCCGAAGGAGAGGTTGGGAAGTCCTAACCAACCCTATGCAACAAGTCGGAATCTTAATGGTTCAAGAGTTCTATGCCAATGCATGGATCACTAGGAACCATGATCAAAGTATGAACCCGAGTCCAAAGAATTATCTCACAATGGTTCGGGGGAAATACTTAGATTTTAGTCCGGAGAATGTGAGGTTGGCATTCCACTTGCCCATGATGCAAGGAGATGAACGCCCATACACTAGAAGGGTCAACTTTAATCAAAGGTTGGACCAAGTCCTTATGGACATATGTGTGGAAGGAGCTCAATGGAAGAGAGACTCCAAAGGCAAGCCAGTCCAACTAAGAAGACTGGACCTCAAGCCTGTAGCTAGAGGATGGTTGGAGTTCATTCAATGCTCCATCATTCCCACTAGCAACCGATCTGAAGTTACTGTGGATCGGGCCATCATGATTCATAGCATCATGATTGGAGAGGAAGTAGAAGTTCATGAAGTCATCTCCAATGAAATCTACAAAATAGCCGAAAAGCCCTCCACCATGGCAAGGCTAGCTTTTCCTCACCTTATTTGCCATCTATGTTACTCAGCTGGGGTTATCATAGAAGGAGACATCTCTATTGAAGAGGATAAGCCCATCACCAAGAAGAGGATGGAGCAAGCAAGAGAGATCCTCCACGGTTCTCAAGAGATGCATGAGGAAGCTCATCATCAAGAAATCCCTGAGATGCCTCAAGGGATGCACTTTTCTCCCAACAACTATTGGGAACAACTCAACACTTCCTTAGAAGATTTGAGCCACAATGTGGAACAATTAAGGGTGGAACATCATGAGCACTCCATCATTCTCCAAGAAATAAGAGAAGATCAAAGAGCAATGAGGGATGAGCAACAAAGGCAAGGAAGGGATATAGAAGAGCTTAAGGACATTGTTGGTCCTTCAAGAAGAAGACGCCACTAAGGTGGATTCATTCCTTGTTCTTATTTTTTTCTGTTTTTCGGTTTCTATGTTATGTTTATCTATGTTTTGTGTCTCTACTTCATGATCATTAGTATGAAGTAACCATGTCTTAAAGCTATGAATAAAATCCATTAATCCTTCACGTCTCTTAAATGAAATATGCTTTAATTCAAAAGAACAAGAAGTACATGAATTTCGAATTTATCCTTGAATTTAATTTAATTATATTGATGTGGTGACAATACTTTTTGTTTTCTGAATGAATGCTTGAACAGTGCATATTTTTGATCTTGTTGTTTATGAATGTTAAAATTGTTGGCTCTTAAAAGAATGATGGACAAAGAGAAATGTTATTAATGATCTGAAAGATCATGGAATTGATTCTTGAAACAAGAAAAAGCAGTGAAAAGTAAAAAGCTGGCGAAAAAAATTAGAAAGAAAAAGAAAAAGCAAGCAGAAAAAGCAAATAGCCCTTAAAACCAAAAGGCAAGAGTAAAAAGGATCCAAGGCTTTGAGCATCAATGGATAGGAGGGTCCAAGGAAATAAAATCCAGGCTTAAGCGACTAAATCAAGCTGTCCCTAAGCATGTGCTTGTGTCATGAAGGTCCAAGTGAAAAGCTTGAGACTGAGTGGTTAAAGTCGTGATCCAAAGCAAAAAGAGTGTGCTTAAGAGCTCTGGACACCTCTAACTGGGGACTTTAGCAAAGCTAAGTCACAATCTGAAAAGGTTCACCCAGTTATGTGTCTGTGGCATTTATGTATCTGGTGGTAATACTGGAAAACAAAGTGCTTAGGGCCACAGCCAAGACTCATAAGTAGCTGTGTTCACGAATCAACATGCTTAACTAGGAAAGTCAATAACACTATCTGAACTCTGAGTTCCTAGAGACGCCAATCACTCTAAACTTCAAAGGAAAAAGTGAGATGCCAAAACTGTTCGGAAGCAAAAAGCTACAAGTCCCGCTCATCTAATTATAATTAATATTCACTGATATTCTGGAATTTATAGTATATTCTCTTCTTTTTATCCTAATTGATTTTCAGTTGCTTGGGGACAAGCAACAATTTAAGTTTGGTGTTGTGGTGAGCGGATAATTTATATGCTTTTTGGCATTGTTTTTAGGTAGTTTTTAGTAAGTTCAAGCTACTTTTAGGGATGTTTTCATTAGTTTTTATGTTAAATTCACATTTCTGGACTTTACTATGAGTTTGTGTGTTTTTCTGTAATTTCAGGTAATTTCTGGCTGAAATTGAGGGACTTGAGCAAAACTCTGAAAAAGGCTGACAAAAGGACTGCTGATGCTGTTGGAATCTGACCTCCCTACACTCAAAATGGATTTTCTGGAGCTACAGAACTCCAAATGGCGTGCTCTCAATGGCGTTGCAAAGTAGACATCCAGAGCTTTCCAGAAATATATAATAGTTCATACTTTATTCGGAAATTGACGACGTAAATTGGCGTTGAACGCCAAGTACACGCTGCTGTCTGGAGTTAAACGCCAGAAACACGTCATGATCCGGAGTTGAACGCCCAAAACACGTTATAACTTGGAGTTCAACTCCAAGAGAAGCCTCAGCTCGTGGATAGATCAAGCTCAGCCCAACCATACACCAAGTGGGCCCCGAAAGTGGATTTATGCATCAATTACTTACTCATGTAAACCCTAGTAGCTAGTCTAGTATAAATAGGATAATTTACTATTGTATTAGACATCTTTTGACAGTTTAATCTTTTGACTGTTTAGTCTTTGATTATTCGGTCTTTTGATCATTCAGGGGACTGGCCATTCGGCCATGCCTGAACCTTTCCCTTATGTATTTTCAATGGTGGAGTTTCTGCACACTATAGATTAAGGGTGTGGAGCTCTGCTGTACCTCAAGTTTCAATACAATTACTATTACTTTTTATTCAATTCTCTTTTATTCTTATTCCAAGATATACGTTGCACAACACTTTGATGAATGTGATGATCCGTGACACTCATCATCATTCTCACTTATGAACGCGCGTGACTGACAACCACTTCCGTTCTACCTTAGGCCAGGCGCATATCTCTTAGATTCCCCAACAGAATCTTCGTGGTATAAGCTAAATAGATGGCGGCATTCATGGGGATCCGGAAAGTCTAACCTTGTCTGTGGTATTCCGAGTAGGATTCCGGTATTGAATGACTGTGACGAGCTTCAAACTCCTGAAGGCTGGGCGTTAGTGACAGACGCAAAAGAATCAAGGGATTCTACTCCAACCTGATTGAGAACCAACAGATGATTAGCCGTGCTGTGACAGAGCATTTGGACCATTTTCAGTGAGATGATGGGATGTAGCTATCAACATGGGTGATGCCTCCAGACGATTAGCCGTGCAGTGACAGCGCATAGAACCATTTTCCCGAGAGGATTAAAAGTAGCCGTTGATGTGATGGTGAAGCCCTACATACAGCTTGCCATGGAAAGGAGTAAGAAGGATTGGATGAAAGCAATAAGAAAGTAGAGATTCGAAAGGATTCTAGCATCTCCACACGCCTATTTGAAATTCCCACTATTGATTTACATAAGTATTTCTATCCCTTTTTATTTTCTATTTATTATTAATTTTCGAAACCCATAACCATTTAATCTGCCTAACTGAGATTTACAAGGTGACCATAGCTTGCTTCATACCAACAATCTCTGTGGGATCGACCCTTACTCACGTAAGGTATTACTTGGATGACCCAGTACACTTGCTGGTTAAGTTGAACGGAGTTGTGGAAAGAAAGTGCTGAGTTAATTTTTATGCTCATGCCAAAGAGCCATTATTATTGATCACAATTCCGTCCACCACTTAGAAAGCAAGATTAGTAGAGAATTGAGAGAATCGAACCTCAAACACCTGAGCGATTAGAGTGATATACACTACCAGTGAAGGTTCGATGCTCGATTCCTTGTTCCCGGCTTTCATGAGCTATTTTCTTTTGCAAGTTTACTTGTACTTTATTTTGTGATTTGAATTAGTGAGATCCAGTTCATGTTTATTCTTGGAGATTTATTTACTCTTAACCAAGTAGGTGGAAACATTTTTCATGTAGTTGCATTCATATTTATAGGTTGCATTTCATACATTCTACCATTCCTCTACATCTTTATAGCTTCTCTTGAGCTTAGCATGAGGACATGCTAATGTTTAACTGTGGGGAGGTTGATAAACTCATATTTCATGGTTTATCTTGTGCTCAATTGAGTGGTTTTTATCAACTCTTTACCCACTTATTCATACTATTTGCATGGTTTTACATTTGCCTTCCTAATTATGTGCTTTGATTGAAAACATGTTTCTTTGGACTTATATTTGCTTATTATTAATCCTCTCTTATTACCATTAGATGCCTTGATATGTGTGTTAAGTGTTTTCAGATATTATAAGGTAGGAATGGCTTGGAGGATGGGAAGGAAGCATGCGAAAGTGGAAGGAATACAATAAGTTGGAGAAATTGCTAAGTTGTCCAGCCTGACCTCTTCACGCTCAAACGACTATAACCTTAGCTACAGAGGTCCAAACGATGCAGTTCTAATTGCGTTGGAAAGCTAACGTCTGGGGCTTCGATTTGATATATAATTTGCCATAGCTGCCTCGACGCCAGACAACGCGAACGCGTGAGTCACGCGGATGCGTGACCTGGCAGGAACACAACCCGCGCGGCCGCGTGAGCCATGCGGCCGCGTCACTTTTCCGCGACCTGTACGGACCAGAAAGCGCTGGAAGTGAATTCTAGGCTATTTCTGACTCAGTTTTCGGCCTAGAGAACACAGATTAGAGGCTATAAAGTGGGAGAATGCATCCATTCATAATAATGCTTTTCATAATTCACTTTTCATGTTTTAGATGTAGTTTTAGAGAGAGAGGCTCTCTCCTCTCTCTCTCTTAGGATTAGGATTTAGGACTTCTCTTAGTTTTAAGAGTGACTCTCAATCCCAGGTTCTTTATTTTTATTTATCCCAATTTAATTTATGAACTCTTCCATGTTACAGATTACTCTTTTTAATTAATGTTATTTGAGGTATTTCAGATCTATGATTGCTTTCTTTAATTTATGTTGTTGGTACTTATCCAAATTATTTTTATTCGAGTAGATAGTTTTCCTTTTGGCTTTGGTTAAATAACTAGTGACTCTTGAGTTATCAAACTCATTGTTAATTGAAAATTGGAATTCATCCACTTAACTTACCTTCATAGTTAGAGGTTAACAAAGTGGAAGAAAAATCCAATTCTCATCACAATTGATAAGGATAACTACGATAGGACTTCTAGTTCTTACACCTTGCCAAGAGTTTATTTTACAGTCATTTATTTACTTTTATTGCTTTGAAAATATACCTGTGCCCATTGCCCGACTAACCTTTTACCTTAATCCAAAAACCCCAAACACACTTTTTCATAACCAATAATAAGAACATACCTCCCTGCAATTCCTTGAGAAGACGACCCGAGGTTTAAATACTCGGTTAACAATTTTTAAAGGGGTTTGTTACTTGTGACAACCAAAACGTTTGCACGAAGGGATTTCTGTTAGTTTAGAAGCTGTATCTACAGCACGAATATTTTTAATAATTCTTTACTAGCAAAAAATCATACCGTTAGGTATATATAGTAAATGTTGGTCAATTTGATGAAATTTTCAAGATATTTTTTTTCTTAAAAAGGGCATTAAGATTCAAATTGATTTGAGTTAAAACTTTTTGAAACTTGCATGATGTATATATATAGTTTAGAATATGGTTTTTTAGCTAAGAACACACAACCTGTGAGTTTTTTAGCTTAATTATATGGTTATATCATTTAACCATGATTTTGATTCTTGTGTGTTTTCTTCTATATTATTGTAATCTTTGGTTGATGAGAATGTGTTTTGTTTTTATTGAGAAATATTGAGAATTTGGGTGTATACTTATGTAATGGTATATAAACCATATGCATTGATGTCCTTTGTATATATTATGTTTTCATACATACAAAAAAAAGAGAAAAAAAGAAATAAATAAATAGGGGACAAAATTACACCAATGTAAAGTTCAATAAAATGATCAATGCATATGTGATGAATTAGAATCGATACATGAATATGTGTATATATGTAAAAGTGAGATCTTAGGTGGCTAGGCTTGATTTTAGAATTGTATCGAGTGTGTGTATGTGTTAGGTGGGAACCTAGGTTAGTCAATGATTCAAATGATAGCTCACTTGGCCATACATATATCCTCACCCTTACCTTGGCCCCATTACAACCTTGAAAAGCACTCATGATATTTGCATATTTATACTAAATATTTGTTGATTGGTTAGATGAAGAACAAACTCTAGAAAGCATGAGTAGAGCAGATTTGAGCGGATTAACCCCAAACACTTGAGTGACTAGAGTGCATATACACATTGGGTGAGGGTTCAATTGCTCAATTCCATATCTCCATCTTTGATCATTGCTTATCTTGGAAGTTTGTGAACTCTTTTGAATAACTCAATTCAATTGTGAATTTAGATAGTTGCATTGAATAAATGTTATTACCCCTTTCTTGTCTTTCTTGGTTTAGCTTGAGGACATGCTTAGTTTAAGTGTGGGGTGGTTTGATAAACCTCAATTTTGTGGTTTATTTTGTGTTGAATTTAGGGGATTTTATCAACTTATCTCACATTTATTCAATGAAATAGCATGGTTTTGTGAATCTCTCCTAATTTGTGCTTAAGAGTGAAAACATGCTTTTTAGCCCTTAAAATAGCTGAATTTAATTAACTTTAATTCCATTCGATGCCTTGATATGTTTGTTGAGTAATTTCAGGCTTATAAGGCAAGGATTGGATGGAAGAAGTGAAGAGAAAAGCATGCAAAGTAGAGAATTCATGAAGAAATGAGAATTTGGAGAATTCAAGGCCACACGCACGTGTCATCCACGCGTACGCGTGAGGAGGAAATTCGCCAGCGACGCGCACACGTCACCCACGCGTACGCGTGAGGAGGGAATTTGCAAGGCGACGAGCACGCATCGACCACACGCACGCGTGACGCTAATCACGTGACTTCACTAAAGTGAATACGTTGGGGGCGATTTTTGAGCTTTCCAGGCCCAAATCCAACTCATTTCTGAAGCTATTTGATGCAGAATTCAAGGTTGGACAAAGGGGGAGCAATTAGATAGTGTAGGAAACATGCCTTAGGTTATTTCAAGAGAGAGAAGCTCCCTCTTCTCTCTAGAAATTAGGGTTCTTAGTTTAGTTTTCTCTTAGATTTAGGTTTAGTTACTTGTTTTGAATTAGTTTCCTTTATTTTTCCTTGTTTATTTGCTTTAATTTCCTTAGTTCCTCTTGTTAATTTCTCTTTTATGCCTCTTTTTAGTTTATGAACACTTTTGTTGATTTTAATTTCATTTAATGCAATTTGAGGTTTTATGTTCTTTTCTTACTTGTTTGAGTTATTATTGTCATTTTCTTGCATTGGATTGTTATAGAATTTACTATTTCTTGCAATTTACCATGTTTTCCTTTTGTGCCTACCAAATGTTTGACAAAATTCTTTGTTGGATTTTAGATTAGTTTTTGAGCATTCTTGGCTTGGAAAGAGAAATTGGACAATCTTGAGTCATTAAACCCAATTTAGATTGGTGATCTAGAGTGATTAGTTAGTCTTGTGTCCATTAACATTACCTATGGATGGGGATTAACTAGTCCTAATTGACTTTCTCTTAATACGAAGATAACATTATACCTTCTTCCTTATGTTGGAGATGACAAAATAGGATTAGCTCTTGTTAACTATTGTATTATGATTAATGACTATGATAGAAATCCTAGATTCTCAATCCTTGCCATGAATGCCTCTTTTTAGTATTTGTTATCTTTAATTATTTTCTTTACATTTCTTACCTTATTTAATTTCTTGTTTTATCAACCCAACCCCCTTGAACCTCTTAACCAATAATTAGGCATTCGATTGCAATTCCTAGGGAGAACAACTCGGGACTGATACTCTTGATTATTTTTATTGGGTTGGACTTGTGACAACCAAAATTAAACTTTGATGGAGGATTGTTTGTTGGTTGGGAACTATACTTTGATGAGATTATTTGCATGAAATTCCTAACCGTCAAAAATCTTTCTATCAATCACCTCCAAGAGCGCTCCAATACATTTCAAAGAAAAAATCCCTCAGCTTTAGGGATTTTGAACGAATTCATTTCTATAATGACCTACTGCACTTCCTCCTTAGCAACTGCCGTAGTCAAATTTTTACAAGCTATTTTTGGAAGCTGGGGAAAAGTTTGTTGACCCATGGTGTCCAGTCTAAGATCTTCATTGCCATAAAATAAGCTCTTATAGAACTTATAGCCTTAGTCTCCACCTCCTTCTACTCTGTTATCCAATTACCATCATCTAGATGAAGTCCATGCACGTTATTGTGCTTCCTATGAATCACAGTCTGCATATTAAAAAACTAGTATTTTTGCTTCCAAAGCAGATCCATTTCTTTCTAGACTTTTGAAATAAAAAATCTCTTCTTGTAGTAAAAGTGTTGAGTAGTATACCTGATGTTCAACCTCTCGCTATCTTAAAGAAATAGAGAATCCTCTATAATTTCAGTTGAGCATTAGCAAGATATTTCTCTAGCATCATATTTCTCTTGAAGATATTTTCAAAAATGTCTTTATTAAATAGAAAAGCTCTTCCTTTACCTTGGCAAGGCACCTAATTAGGTTTCACTGGCCATCACTCTAAGCCTACTGAACTACACACTTAAAGGAAGGATGTAGCAACCAAGCAGCTTGAAATATAAAAGGTCTATTCCCCCACAAATCTATCAATTCTCTAGCACCTCAATAAGATCAGATGATGATCAGACCACAATTTAGTCAATTTTTGATGTGTTCGAATCTTTAGTAGTTTTGCTTGCATTATTTCACATTTTTATAGAGATAATTACATTTTTTTCCTCTAAATCGATTGATATGAGGTATCTTTTGTTGCTAATATCTTTTCTAAGTATTTTCAAGGAAATACAGGTAAAGAGAAGAAAACCAAATAACAAAGGAAGAACCATTCAATGGTAAGCAAAGAAAGTGGCGTGCAATGTAAGACCCAAAATTTTTAAAATTTATTATAAGCCAGTTCTAGTTTAGTTTATTAATTAAAGACTTTAATTTCATAAATTATTTTATTGAAGATAGTTATATCAAGTTTTGATAAATTGAGTTTTGAATTAAATTAGGATTTTTATCTAATTTTATAGTAATTGATTATTTTTCATAATTAAAAAATTTATAGTCTTAGTAATTGAAAACCGATTAGCAAATTGATAAATAAATAGTATTCCCAAAGTAATTCTAAGGGATTAAATTAGGTTTCAAATTACTACTCTAGCCTCTAATTTTACCAAAATACCTAAATAAAACCTAAAATTTCCAAAATAAACCCTAATTGGGATACTAGCCTAAACTCTAATTTTACAACATACTCTCCCTCTTTCTAACCTAATAGCTGCCACCCTCACCCCACTTTCACCTGCATAACACACACAGTAGAGAAATGGAGGAAAGAATGGGAAGAAGAGAAGAGAAGAGGGATGAGCGGAAGAAGATGGCGCCGGCGGGGCTAGGAGCCATCGTCGCCATCGCTGTCGAAGGGTGGAGGAGAGAGAGGGACCACATGAGAGAAGGTGGGCGACGGTGAGAGAGAGAGAGAGAGAAAGAGAGAGAGAGCGAGAAAGTCACCGCCAGAGCTTCTAGCACCGTCATTGGTGTCAAACGAAGTCGTTACTGCATGTGAGGGAGAGAAACGCGTGAAGCTTATGCCACCAAGAGGAGGGCTATTTCCACCACCCCTACTGTCATCACTGTCGGGCCGCTGTTGAAGGCTGCGCCGCCATGTCTGTGGCCGCCGAAAAACGGTGCTGTGGTAGTCGAAAGCACCGCCAGAGGTGCTGCTGCCCCATATCCTTCATTTCTTTTAGTACAGTGAGTAGCTCTTGTCACGAAACTCTTGTCGCTATTGTTCTAATATGAGTTATTGAGAATTTTATGACGTTAATGTCTAAGGCTTGAGTTACTATAACCGCATGCGGTGTCTAATGGAATGGCTCCTACGGGAGTAATCAAAGTTGTGATACGGGCCGTGATTGTTGCTATCGTAGTGTTATGGCGTAGCTTCTACAGATGTTATGGCTGCCGCTGTTGTGAAGAAAAAGGAAAAAGGATTTAATGCATTTAATTCTGTGAATTGCGGTTATATGAGGTGGGGGCTTTTACTTAAACTTATTTTATTTTAGTGGACATGTGAGTCTTATGGATCATATTGGATTGCTTTGGAGGAATAGAATGAAATTGATATGGATTAAAAAGGGATTAAATTATCTAATAATAAAATTAATTAGTAACAATGCTTGAAGCCTCTTAGTGGGTGGATTAGGACTTGAACAATTTGTTTGTTGCCCTAATGCGTGAAAATTTAATATTTCAAAGATAATCAAAGATAACAAGATAAGACTATTCATGTTGAAAAGTTGTTTAATATTTGAAATTGTTAAGAAGGGTGGAGAGTGATTTGATTCAGATGGAATCCTTGAAAGGTAAAAATATTCGAATTTTAGGGGAGGTTATGCAAAAATTTAATAAGGCTTGAATGAAATTGAATAATAAAGATAATGAGGATCGTTGTGTTTATACAGACTAGATATTTTGTGGAGTTTAAATTGATTAATTTCGATTGAAGGTTTATGTCTTTATGTGTTTTGAATGAATTTAAAGTAAGAGGTGATTACAATAAGTTTAACATGGAGTTGAAGTTAGTTTGATAACTTTAATTTGTTAAAATCAAATGAATTTTTATTTAGTTGAGTTGAATTGTGGAGTTGTCTGGTGGATTAATTTACTTTCTTGGATTAATAACAAAAATAGTACATAAGTAATTAAAGTTAACTTGAAAAGAAGTGTACTAATTAAAGAATTAAAAAGTTATTTAATCATCAATTTAAGAGTTTTGGGAACAGAAAGTGTGAGTATGTGATTTATGTTACAGTAGATTGACTCAAATTAAGATTTTTGGATGATAATTCTTAAAAGATAAGTATTGCTGACGTTGGTAAATTGACTTTTATGTTGAGTACCTTAGTAATGGCTATGTCTAAGAGAATGGAGTATTTGAATTAATATTAAATTTAATGTAGGAGGATTTATTCAAGAGTCAAAGATAGATTGGTTTGGCTTAAACTTGGATGATGCTATGTGAAAATGTGTTCAAAAAGAAAAGGTGTTGAGTAGTGAGTCTTTTGAATGCTGCAGAAAATGTGTGATTTGGTAATTTTGACCAACTTTGATGGGCTATAACTTGGTGTTCGAAAATTTGATATTGATAAACTTTAGTTCAAATTAAAATTGGGAATGTTTACTTTAAGACCATCGAAGAAGAATGGAAAGGAAACAATTTTTGTAGAAAGAGTTGTGTGTTTGAAAATCGAGGTTTAAAAACTGAATTATGCATATTCTAAAGAAAATGCACTAGTGGAAGGTTCTGCGTGTATGCATCTATCCCGCGCATGCATGTTTGCATATTCCCATGTACGAACAATGCTCGCATTTGCATGATCCCCTATTTTTGCTGAAATGCTGTTTTTGAACATTCTAGCCTTCCCAGCAAGTTTGTATCCTCTTGTAACATCCATATGGAATCTGATCACCACTTTAAATCTTTGAACGTATTATGGGTGAATATAATGATTTGAATTGAGCAATTTCCAGTTGAAAACTTGTTAAACAGGGTATAAATGCTATGGGATGGTGGTTCGTTCTAACCACAATGAGGATGGTGGCTTTGTCTTGCTCACGAATTGATGAAGTTGAGTTTTAGAAGGGTATATGAACTCGATCATTTATTAAAGAATATGATTTTGTGCATGATGTTGGCTTAGTATATTATCATTGAAAATAAATGGGTCAAGATATGATTTTAGAAGGAAAAGATGCTAATAAGTGAATCGAATTGTGATATTAATTTATTGCCTAGCAAGGATGTTGGTATAGTCCCGCTTGCTAAGTGCGTTGTTATTTTGCGGGGGATGGTAGTTTTGTCCTGCCCATAGTGAGAATGGTGATTTTATCCTGCTCATGGCTTAAAGATAATTATCCTTATGATAAATCTGAACATAATGAACTAAGATTTTGATTGATAATTTTGGTTTTGATTATGATCTTGGTTATGTTTGATTGTGATTATAATTGAAATATAATTATGAATTGGCAAGGACGGAAGTTTTGTCCCGCTTGCGTGGTTGTGATTGAGATATGATCATTGAATTGGCAAGGACGTAGGCTTTATCCCACCTGCATTGTTGATAAGGCACTTGCACCGGGCAAGGATGGTGGTTTTGTCTCGCTTACTCGTAATTGCAGTGTGGATGTGGGGACGACGATACATAATACCCACTTGATACTATGAGTACGGCTCAATGAGGATGGTGATACGCAATGCTCATGGAAGAATTTCCCATGAGGACGGCGATATGCAATGCTCATGGAAGAAATGTTTTTTGATATAGGGATGATGATACGTGATGCCTATTTCGGGAATGTTATCAGGGGTAACCAACCGTCACGTGAGCTCATGTCCTACACTAGAGATAGGCATGCATCATACTGCATTTGTTTATATATTGCTTGACTGTTTATTTGTTTGCCTGTTTGTCTATACTTGTATAATTGGGATATGTGTGATTGTGTGTGTTTGTGATTGCAATTGTTAGTTCAGAAGTGATGGTAAAATGTAATTCAAGAAAGGGAGCGGATGAGCAAAAAATCTGGATAGAGACAAAAAGTAATATAGCCCATGATCAGAAATAAGAAAAGTAAAGTAGTTAATTATATTGAAGAATTATGGGAACAGAATAGTTTATTGAAGAAATAGAATTTAGAAATGAGTTATGAAAGAGTAATATTTAAATCCTGAAAATTGGAAAGATAAGAAAAGTTTGCAAGAGAAAGATTCATAAGACAAGTACTGATCACTGTCGTGAAACCAATTTTATTTTACCTATCTTTCTATGAAAATTCTGAAACCCCTCTACTGAGACCGTGTGGTTTGGTTCTCACCCCTTACATCCAACATTTTTAAGAAATGAACGAGAAAGGATCTAAAGATTTTGCTGAGCATTACATGTTTATTTTTGTATATTTAGTTATTATTTTCCCTCGCCTTTATTATTGTTATAAATTTTGTACAGTGGGATAGAAAATATTTGTTATATGTATACTAATATGTATATTAAAGTGTACTTGATGTATTTTATTCATGTCAATTGACGTAGCCGTTGAATTGTAGTAATTATTGATTTTATTGAGAGAAATGGAAGACATATGTATGTATGTATGTATGTATGTATGTATGTATGTACATATTCGTAAAAAAATGCCTTTCATTTTGAGCTTACTTTTTTCAAGGCTCCTAAAATACGTAAATAGGTAATACAGGAAACTCACGTAATACTTTTACCGTTAGCAATATCATGACTTAAGCATGATATTCTCATAGTAAGGGTGTTGCATTATGGTATCAAAGTAGTATTTTCTATAGAGCCTGAGGAGTGGACTGACTATACTTCATTGCATACTCCATATGCCTGTCATGCATTAGGTCATGTCAAAGAGGTAGGAATTAGAGCTTTATGCACATAACTGTCTTCTGATTAATGCTATTGGCTAACTGGTGCACAAAACTGGCTCTGCATATTTTGTACAGATAGAGTGGCAAGTATATCGGGTCGTCCAAGTAATACCTCAGGTGAGTGAGGGTCGATCCCACAGAGATTGTTGGTTTGAGCAAGCAATGGTTACCTTTAGATCTTAGTTAGGCGGATAGAAATTATAGTTTTCCATGAAAAACATATAAAACAGATAAATAAAACGTTACTAGATAGGTGTGAAATCAATAGTATGAGAACGGTTGAGGCTTTGGAGATGCTTTATCTTTTTGGATTAACTTTTCTTACTGTTTACTTCAATAAATTTCTGATTCCTTCAATGGCAGCTGTAAGTGATTAACTCATGTCCTCTCATCAAGTTAACCTCCTTCACTGCAGCAATCTACCATATTGCAAGTGACTCATGTCCTCTCATCAAGTCACCTCTAGGTTTCTCACTGTAGCAGAAGATAAAGCTCTAAGCAATCCACTCCCCCTTACGATCCTATTCAAAGTGCCACAGACAAGGCAGATCTTCTGGATCAGGGAACGCTGCTTCTCAGACTCTTACCTTAGCGCCATAGAGACCTCACTTACCCACGGTCAATGGAATTTCATGTCACGTATCCAAAGTTGCCCAAGTACTCTATTGGAATCCGCAATGCAATCTCTAGCTTTGGTTCAACGCTATCCGGGTCAGGACTCGCACGGAACCCATGTAGAATAAGGGTGATTATCACGGTTCACCCTTAATTCATGAGATGAAGAACGAGAATGCATAAGAGTATAGAATCAGACATATTGAACTAGAACAGTAATATTATTAATCCATGAAACTAAGCAGAGCTCCTAACCTTAACCTTAGAAGGTTAGTGACTCATACTGTACATAACGCTGTTCGAAAATAAAATGGGGGAGGAAAAAGATCCTAAACATGGGTGATCTTCTCCTATATACTAATCTAATAACTAAAGATTACATAAATAGGATAAACTAGGTTGATAGTGAAAAAATCCACTTTTTGAGCCAACTTGGTGAGTGTTTGGGCTGAGCCAAGGGTGTCTCCACGTGCTAGGACTCCTTAGGGGAGTTGAACGCTGGCTTGGGACTCCCTTTTGGATGTTGGACGCTAGCTGCTCCCCTGTGGTCGCTGGACGCCAGGAATGGGGCTGGTGGCTAGCGTTAAACGCCCATTTTAAGCATTCATTTCTAAAGAAAAGTATAGACTATTATATATTTATGGAAAGTCCTAGATGTTAGCTTTCCATAGACGTGGCGAGCGCACCATTTGGACTTTTGTAACTCCAAAAAAGCTTATTCGAGTGCACGGAGGATAGATCTTGGCAGCATCTACAGTCCTTTCTCTATCTCTGAATCAGACTTTTGCTCAGGCTCCTCAATTTTAGTCAGAAAATACCTGAAATCACCATAAAACACAAAAACTCAAAGTAGAAACCAAAAATATGAATTTTTCACTAAAACCTATGAAAATATAATAAAACTTAAACAAAACATAATGAAAACTATATGAAAATGATGCCAAAAAGCGTATAAAATATCCGCTCATCACTTACCTTTGCATAATTCTTGGTATTATGTTTGGCCACTTAATATTTTTTAATTGCGTATATGTGGATGCTAATAGATTATGGAAGACAACTTAGAAATGTTAAGAAGCTAGTGAAGATATGTTGAGGACGTTAGAAATAAAAGGAAGTTAGAATTAGAAAACTGTATTTGCATGGATGCTTAGTCAGCAAGATGCGATTATGAACTACTTGATTTTGTGTGAGTTTTTTATTCTTGGAAGAGCTAGTTTACTTGAAAGACATGGATTTTGAGAATTCGAAGGTTAGAACTAAGGTGATCCGTTCGAAAGAGTTTGAGTTGAGTGAATGACAACTATTATGATAATAAATCTTTCTAAAATTTTGTGTTTTCAAAACTTAGCCGTAAGCCACGTTTCTAATTAATTATGAGATAGATGGTGTTTTGACATGTTGACAGGTAACATTAGAGCATAGCCATGATGAGGGCGTAGATCTCTTTGAAGAGAGTTCTTGTTTTTATTACGTTGATATAAGATTTAAAAAAAATGGATAATGACAATGAGTAAATTGAGAATTTGCGGAGCACTAAAGTTTTGGCTTAACAAATAAATTGATTAGTGTTTATTAAGATTGGAAAGATGCCAAAGAGAATAATGATAAGAGTGAGGTCTTAGTTCTTCTTGATAAGAATGGTTAGTCATTTTGGAGATTTAGAAAGTGAAATCCATGATTGAATGGTGTTGCAAGAAGTTGGGGAAGTATTAAATTTTAGAGAAGAGTCTCATTAATCCTATCATCCGGAAGTCAATATCGAATTAGTGAGTCAATTTATAAATTAAGAAAGTGCTTAGCCTTAAGTGACTCAAGGAACAAAGGATTAACTTGGGTGTAGGATTTGAAGGATTAGTGTTTTGCGAAGTTCAATAGTTAGAGTGGAGTTAGAGATTGGAAATTTCAAATGCATAATTAAAGTTATATAGATTGTTAATGAACTTAATTTCTAGAGCCATATTGGATAGTTAGTAGAAAATAAAGGAAAACATGGAGATTGATCACGTTGAAGTGGTTAGGTATTTGAAGTGAAAATTGAGCAAATTTTTAGTTTGAGATAAGAATTAGCTTTGATGTTAGGTGTTTGAATTGATTCTTGGTGATGAAGACTTTGAAGTCCTCGAGTGAGTTAGCTGGAAGTCAAAGTTGATGATGACATAAGAATAGAGATTTAAGTTGCATAAACTGTTGTTGACGAATGTAATGATTTTGGGCGTATATACGTTTGAAGTTCGAAGGGTTAAGGAATATGGAGTTGAAGGGATTGTCATTTTTTGGAAACTCATAAAAAGACTATGAGAGAATAAAGAGGTTATGGAGTTGGATGTATTAAGAAGGTTGAAGAACTGAGAAAAAAATTTGAAAAGAATTGAAGTTACGAAGCTTTTGAATGTAAAATGAGGTGTTAATAATGATGTTGGATGTTCAAATGAACTTGGAACGAAGTGAGGAACGAGTTGGAAAGCGACAAATTTTAATTTGTCAAGCAAACAAGAGCGTGCGCATGCTACCCACATCATTTTAACACGAACCACCAAGTCTGTTTGGTAATTTTTGTACCTCATTATACCTTCTTCTCCTGTTTTATAACAAGTCAAAACTATGTAACTTTTTACATCTCATTAATTTTTTAGGGCGAAATTTTTTATAAGGTGGATAAAATGTAAGACCCAAAATTTTTGAAAATTTTATTATAAGCCAATACCAATTTAATTTATTCGTTAAAGACTTTAATTTTAAAAATTATATTATTAAAGGTAATTAAATCAAGTTTTGATAAATTCAGTTTTTGAATTAAATTAGGATTTTTATCTAATTCTATAATAATTGGGTATTTTTCATAATTAAAAAATTTATAGTCTTAGTAATTGAAAACTAATTAGCAAATCAATAAATAAATAGTATTTACAAAGTAATTCTAAGGGATTAAATTAGGTTTTAAAGTACTACTATATCCTCTAATTTTACCAAAATACCTAAATTAACCCTAAAATATCTTAGGCTTGAGTTACTGTAACCGCATGCGGTGTCTGATAGAATGGCTCCTGTGGGAGTAATCGATGTTGTGTTGTGGGCTGTGATTATTTCTATGGCAATGTTATGGTGGAGCTTTTGTGGATGTTGCGATTGCCGCTACTATCAACTAAAAGGAAAGGGGATTTAATGCATTTAAATCTACAAATTACTGTTATTTGAGGTAGGCGCTTTTGCTTAAACTTATTTTATTTCACGAAATTTTCATAAATCAATATCGATGCGAAAAGTATATTTTAGTGGACGTGTGAGTCTTATGGATCAGATTGGATTGCTTTGCAAGAATGGAATGAAATTGATATGGATTAAAAAGGGATTAAATACTCTAATAATAAAATTAATTAGTAACAATGCTTGAAACCTCTTGGTGGATGGATTAGGACATGAAAAATTTGTTTGTTGCCCTAATGCGTGAAAAATTAATAACTCAAAGATAATTAAAGATAACAAGCCAAGAATATTCATGTTAAGAAGTTGTTTGGTATTTGAAATGGTTGAGAAGGGTGGAGAGTGATTTGATAAAGATGGAATCCTTAAAGGGTAAAAATATCCAAAATTTAGGGGAGGTTCTACCGAAATTTAATAAGACTTGAATGAAATTGAATAATAAAGATAATAAGGATCGTTATGTTTATAAAGAATAGATATTTTACGGAGTTTAAATTGATTAATTCTGATTGAAGGGTTATGACTTTTTGGTTTTGAATGAATTTAAAGTAAGGGGTGATTAAAAGAAGTTTAACATGGAGTTGAAGTTAATTTGATAACTTTGTTATAATAAAATGAGTTTTTATTTGGTTGATTTGAATTGTGGATTTGTTTGGTGGCTTAGCTTACTTGCTTGGATTAATAGCAAAAAGTGTATATAAGCAATTAAAGTTAACTTGAAAAGAAGTGTACTGATTAAAGAATTAAAAAGTTATTTAATCATCAATTTAAGAGTTTTGAGAATAGGAAGTGTGAGTATGTGGCCTATGTTACAATGGATTGACTCAAATTAAGATTTTTGGGTGATTATTGTTAAAAGACAGATATTGTTGACGTCGGGCGATTGACTTTGAGTATGGAGTATCCAAAATTAATATTGAATTTAATGTTGGAGGAGTTGTTGAAGAATGAAAGATGGATTGGTTAGGCTTGAACTTGGATTGGCTATTAGGAAATGGGTTTAAAAAGAAAAGGTGTTGAGTAGTAAGAGTTTTGAATGTTGCAGAAAATGTGTGACTTGGTAATTTTAACTTGCTCAAAAATTTGATATTGATAAACTTTAGTTTGAATTAAAACTGAGAATATTTACTTTAAAACCGTCGATGAATAGAAGGGAAACGATTTTTGTAGAATGAGTTATTTGTGTTTGAAAAATGTATGTAGATTCTTGAAAAAATGCACCAGTGGCAGGTTCCACGCATACGCACCTATCCCGAGTACGCATCATTGTTGATTCGCGTGTATGCATGATACCCGAATGCGCATCTTGCTGGGACAGAACCAAGTCCCACACGTACGCATGACCCCTTGTTTTAGCTTAAATGCTATTTTTGAATTATTTAACCTTTCTGGCGAGTTTGTAACCTTTTATAACCTCTATATGAAATTCCATAACCACTTTTAAATCTTTAAACGTATTGAGGGTAAATATAATAATTTGAATTAAGTAATTCTTAGATGAAAACTTGTTAAATGGTTATAGATATTATGGGGATAGTAGTTCGTCCTGCCCATGGTAAGGACGGTGGCTTTGTCCCGTTAACAAATTGATGAAGTTGAGTTTTTGAAGGATATATCATATATGAACCCGATCGTGTATTTTAAAGATTTAAGGAGTAAAAAATATAATTTTTGGCATGATGTGCGCCTAGTATATTATCATTAAAAATAAATAGGTCAAGATATGATTTTAGAAAGAAAATATGCTAATAAGTGAATTGAATTGTGACATTAATTAATTACCTGGCAATGATGGTGGTATAGTCCCGCTTGCTCAGTGCGTTGTTATTTTGTGGGGATGGTTGTCTTATTCTACCCATGGTAATGACGGTGATTTTATCCCGCTCACAGCTTGAGGATAATATCCTTCTGATAAACGTGAACATAATGAACTATAATTTTGATTGATAATTTTAGATTTGATTATGATCTTAGTTATGTTTGATTGTGATTATGATTGAAATATGATTATGAATTGGCAAAGATGGAGGTTTTGTCCCGCTTGCATGGTTGTGATTAAGATATGATTACTGAATTGGAAAGGACGTAGGTTTTGTCGTGCTTGCGTTGTTGATGAGGCACCTGCACCGAGCAAGGATGGTGGTTTTATACCGCTTGCTCGTAGTTGCGGTGTGAACGTGGAAATGACAATACGTAATGCCCACTTGAGACTGCGAGTATGGCTCAGGGAGGATATACATAACGCTCACTTGAGACCAGAAGGATGATTCCCTATGAGAACGGCGATATGTAACGCTCATGGAAGGAATATTTTTTAAGATAGGGACGTCGATACATAACTCCTGTTTTAAGAATACTGTCGAGTGCGGGCAACCAACCAACACGTGAGCTCATAGCCTGCACGAGGGATAGGCATGCATCATACTGCATTTTTTGTATATTACTTGAAATTGTTTGTCTGTTTGCCTATTTGTCTATACATGTGTAATAGTAATATGTGTGATAATGTGTTTGATTGTTTGTGTTTGTGATTGCAATTGTTAGTTCAGAAATAATAGAAAAAGATAATTCAAGAAAGAGAGTGGGGGCAGAAAATCTAGTCAGAGATAGAAAGGAATATAACCCATGATCGGAAATAAAAAAAAGTAAACAGCAGTGAATTAAATTGGAGAATTATGAGAATAGAACAGTTTAGAGAAGAAATAGTATTAAGAAATGAGTGATATTTAAATCCTAAAAATTGGAAAGACAAAGAAAATTTTCAAGAAAAAGGTTCATAAGACAAGCATTGATCACTACTGTAAAACAAATTTTATTTTACATATCTTTCTATAACAATTTTAAAACCCCCTACTGAGACCGTGTGCTTTAGTTCTCAAACCCTACATCCAATATTTTCAAGAAATGGACAAGGAAGGATCTAAGGATTTTGTTGAGCATTGGATGTTTATTTATGTACATCTAGTTATTATTTTCCATTGCCTTTATTATTGTTATAAATTTTGTACAGAAGGATAGGAATTATTTGTTATATGTATACCAATATGTATATTTAAAGTGTACTTGATGTATTTTATTCATGTCAATTGATGTATATGTTGGATTATAGTAATTATTGATTTTATTGAGATAAATGGAAGATGTGTGTGTATGTGTGTGTATTCGGAAAAAAATGTCTTTCCTTTTAAGCTTGCTTTTTTAAAATCTCCTAAAATACGTAAATAGATAATACAGGGAACTCACGTAGTAAGGTGATACCATTAGCAATATCATGACTTAAGCATGATATTCTCATAGTAAGGGTGTTACATTAGTGCAACACCCCCAAGGCAAGACAAAGTAGCGAGGAACGCCACCACTAAGGGCGTGCAACGCCCTTCCAAGACAAGGCAGCTAGCGTACAACACCATTACATGCGTGCAACGCCTTCAAAGGAATTTTAAAGCTGGCGTGTAACGCACCTAGTGCCCTGTAACTCCTCAATGAAAAAGGAGAAGTGGCGTGTAATGCCATCCACGGCGTGTAACGCCTTAGAGCCATGGGAGTCGTGCAGAGTTAGCATGCCAGGCCAAACCCAGGCCTTCAACGCCCCCAAACCCATGTGCCATTGATGCACAGAAACTTGTCTCTCAACAAATTTCCCTTCGGCAAGTATACCGAATTGTCGTCAAGTAAAAACTCACAGAAGAGTGAGGTCGAATCCCACAGGGATTGATTGGTCAAGCAACTTTAATTAGAGGAATGTTCTAGTTGAGCTAAGCAGAAATTGAGTTGCGAATTGTAGAAAATTAAATGGCGGGAAAGTAAATTGTTGAAAGTAAATTGCAAAATCTTAAATGGGGATTTGGGGAGATGAACATAAAAATAAATGGCAGAATGTAAAGAGAATGGATAAGATCAGAAATGGGAGATTCATTGGGCTTAGGAGATGTTGCATTCTCCGGATCAAGTTCATTCTCATCTCTTCCTCAATCAATGCATTCATTGATCTCTTTGGCAATCTTAGGTGATTGGATCCCAATTCCTTGGCAACCCAATCTCTCTAAGCTTAAACAATTGCCCAATTCCTTGATTTAATTGCTCATGGGAAGAGATGAAATATGGTCACTGATTATACCACATGTATTTCCAAATCAAAGTGTTGGGAGGATTATATGTCACTATATCCGTCCAAACCCTAATTTGGTCCAACATGAGAAAGCATTTCTAGCATGATCCCCTCATCCCTTTTCCAAGGCTCAGAGGAGATCCAATTATGGAGAGTTTCTTTTCCAAGACAACTAATCAATTGATTTAAGATCAAAAGCTTTCTAGTAAATCAAGAGAAAAGAAAGAAGAAGAAGAAGAATGAAAACTATAATTGATCCATCAAATTACCACAGAGCTCCCTAACCCAATGAAAAGGGGTTTAGTTGTTCATAGCTCTGGAAATGGAAAATGATAGAGAAGAGTACATTCTAAAGTAAACTAGAAATTGCAGGAAAAGTAAATATACAGAGTGTAGTTCTCCAAAATGCCCCGCCTCTCTAGTTTAAAACTTCTCCTATATATACTACTCTTCTTGATCTTCTAGTCAGCTCTTCATGTCTTGGATATGGGTCTTTGATCTTGAGTTGAAGCAGTTACAATCTTCAGTGAGCTTAGCTTTGCTTGCAGAAAAAGTGTAAGTCAGGCATGGGAGGACATTAGTTAGGACGTTAGTGGTGTTAACGTTAAGTGAAAATGTGGGTTCGAGAACGTTAGTGACGATAACCTTTTTCACTAACGCTCCAAACCAAATTGATCCATATTAACTTCAACATTAGTGGCACTAATGTGACTACTAACATTGCCTCTTAGTCCTTCGCAGACGTTATTGGCATTCACCTTTACCAATAACGTTGCTTCTCAGTCTTTTGCAAACGTTATTGGCATTCACCTTTACCAATAACGTTGCTCCTTGCTTCTCTTCCCCACGTTAGTGATCGACGTTAGTGTAACTAACGTGGGCATGCCTAAGCTTCGAGAGCATTAGTGACACTTACCTTTGTCATTAACGCTTCAAACGCCCCTTCTTCCCACGTTAGTGCCTCACGTTAATGGTATTAACGTGACTACTAACATGGTGGTACTTGCCATCTCCAACGTTAGTGACAAAGGTGAGTGTCACTAACGTTGGCCTATCATTCCTTGCTCCACGTTACCCTTCACGTTAGTGGTCTTAACGTGACCAGTAACGTAGGCAATATTGGCTTAGTCCAACGTTAGTGACAAAGGTGAGTGTCACTAACGTTGGCGATTTCTTTCTCCTTCCACGTTAAAGTTCACGTTAATTGGATTAACGTGACTCTTAACATGGCTAAGTGTGCCCTTTTAGAACGTTAGTGGTGTTCACCTTTACCACTAACGTTGGAGCTCCCCTTTCCTTTCCACGTTAGCTCCCACGTTAATGTAATTAACGTGGCAACTAACGTGGGCTATGATGGGCATTATTGGCAATCACTTTTTCCATTAACGCTACAAACTTACTCCCATTCCACGTTAGTTAGACTAACGTGGCTGCTAACGTGGCTCTTCCTTGCTTCCTTTGTCCTGAAATCAAGCAAATAAAGTGCATCAAAGCTTGGTTCTTAATCATGAGACCATGCATCATCCATTTTATCATTCAATTCATGCAAAATTCTCATGAAATGATGTAAAGTTCACAATGTTTGCTTGAATCAAGGTGTAAGTGTATATTTACCTAAAACTTGCTTATTTACTAAGAAAATGCATGAAACTACCCTAAAACAGTAAAGAAAAGGTCAGTGAAACTGGCCAAGATGCCCTGGCATCACAACACCAAACTTAAAGCTTGATTGTCCCTAAGCAAGTACTAAAGCATAAGAATGATGAATGAACGAACAAGAGAAACAAGTTCTTATTATAGAAGTCAAGTTCTTGGCTTATGGGGTTTCATGCATAGCAACTTAGGTTCATTCCTTTACTGGTTTTCAGGTCCTTATCATGCTCTTGAATACTTTCTTGATTGCATCCTATGAGATCCTTATTCATTGATCCCTCTTCCTTTCCAGGGTTTATTGTCCTCTTAGGCTAAATGCTCTGTGAGGGGGCGACTCTTTAAGATAAGCTTTCAGCCAACACTCCCGAACCAGTTGGTTCAAAGTGCTAGGTGTTGAGACACCCCTAAGGACCCATGACGTTAGGATTTTTGCCAGTAAAGAATTTCATAAAAACAGTCGCGTTGTAGATATAGTCTCTAAACCGACAGAAATCCCTTCGTACAAACGTTTTGGTTGTCACAAGTAACAAACCCCTTTAAAAAATTGATAACCGAGTATTTAAACCTCGGGTCGTCTTCTCAAGGAATTGCAGGGAGGTATGTTCTTATTATTGGCTATGAAAAAGGTAAAATTGGGGTTTTGGAAGTAAGGTGGGAATATATTATATGACAAGTAAAATAAAATAATAATAGCTGTAAAATAAACCCTTGGCAAGGTATAAGAACTGGAGGTCCTTTCCTAGTTATCCTTATCAATTGTGATGAGAATTAGATTTTTCTCCCACTTTGTTAACCTCTAACTATGAAGGTAAGTTAAGTGGATGAATTCCAATTTTCAATCAACAATGAGTTTGATAACTCTAGAGTCACCAATTATTTAACCAAAGCCAAAAGGAAAGAAAATTGAAACTGCTGGAATAAAAATGCCTTCAAATGGGAAGCAATAATCATGTAATTAAAAAAAAGCAATAATAACTGAAATATCTCAAATAATATTAATTCAAAGAAAATCATAACATGAAAGAGTTCATAAATTTAATTTGAAAAATAAATAAAAATAAAGAACCTGGGATTGAGAGTCACTCCTAAAACTAAGAGAAGTCCTAAATCCTAAGAGAGAGAGGAGAGAACCCCTCTCAAAACTAATCTAAATCATGAGAAGTGAATTATGAGAGCCTCCTATGAATGGATGCATTCCTCCACTTTATAGCCTTTAATCTGTGTTTTCTGGGCCGCAAACTGGGTCAGAAACAGTCCAGAAGTCACTTCCAGCGCTTTCTGGTCCGTACAGGTCGCGGAAAAGTGACGCGGTCGCGTCGTCCACGCGGCCGCGCGGGTTGCGCTCCTGCCAGGTCACGCGTCCGCGTGACCCACGCGTTCGCGTCGCCTGGCATCGGGGAAGCTATGGCAAATTATATATCAAATCGAAGCTCCGGATGTTAGCTTTCCAACGCAACTGGAACCGCGTCGTTTGGACCTCTGTAGCTAAAGTTATCGCTGTTTGAGTGCGAAGAGGTCAGGTTGGACAGCTTAGCAGTTTCTCCAACTTCTTGTATTCCTTCCACTTTTGCATGCTTCCTTTCCATCCTCTGAGCCATTCCTGCCCTATAATCTCTGAAAACACTTAACACACATATCAAGACATCTAATGGTGATAAGAGAGGATTAATATTAGAAATTATAAGTCCAAAGAAGCATGTTTTCAATCAAAGCACATAATTAGGAAGGCAAATGTAAAACCATGCAAATAGAATGAATAAGTGGGTAAAAAGTTGATAAAAACCACTCAATTGAGTACAAGATAAACCATAAAATAGTGGTTTATCAACCTCCCCACACTTAAACAATAGCATGTCCTCATGCTAAGCTCAAGAGAAGCTATAAAGATGAAGAGGAATGGTAGAATGTATGAAATGCAACCTATCTATATAAATGCAACTACATGCAAAAAAATGTTTCTACCTACTTGGTTAAAAGTAAATAAGCTCTTCAAGACAAACATAAACCAGATTTCACTAATTCAAATCATACAATAAAAAGCAAGTAAACTTGTAAGAAGACAGCTCATGAAAGCAGGGAACATAGAATCAAGCATTGAACCCTCACTGGTAGTGTGTATCACTCTAATCTCTCAAGTGTATAGGGTTATTCACTCTACTCTTCTCTAGTCATGCTTTCTAAACATTGTTCTTCATCTAACCAATCAACAATATTTAATATACCAATGCAAACATCATGAGGTCTTTTTCAAGGTTGTAATGGGGCTAAGGTAAGGGTAAAGGTATATATATGGCTAAGTGAGCTTTATAAATTGAATCTTTAATTAACCTAAACTCTCACCTAATATACATATACTCTATATACTTTTAAATTCATGCCTAGCTATCCATAATTCCCACTTTTGTATAATTCCCATACTCATGTATCAACTTTTTCTTTTTAATTTATTATACGTGCATTGATTTTTTTCATTAACTTAACATTGGGGTAATTTTGTCCCCTTTATTTATTTATTTATATTATATATATATATTTTATTTTTTATTTTTTTATTTTTTTTTATTTTTTTCTCTTTTTTTTGTAGAGAAATAAACATAACTTATCAATGCACATGGATTTTCTATTATTTTTCTATTTTAGTTTTTTATGAGTAGGTTCCCAAATTCCTAATATTCAAATAAATTAGAAACATGTTACATTCCCTTATCAACCCATGTTCCCAAATTTTCCCCACACTTATTTGCTACACAATCTCTATCTTAAGCTAACCAAAGATTCAATTGGGATAATTAATTTGTTTTCCGCTTAAGGCTAGTGATGTGGTTATAGAACAGAAGGGGATTAAAAGCTCAAGGGGCTAACAAAGGTGATGTAAAAGGTAGGCTTATTTGGGCTAAGTGAGTTGATAATCAAATATGGCCTCAATCATACGCAAGCATGTAAATATACTAAACAAAGGACATATAGACTGGAACAAAATACAGATTACAATCATGGAGAAGGAAACACACAGGAATAAAATATTTATGGTTAAATAATATAACCATGTAAATAAGCTCAAAGTCTCACAGGTTGTGTGTTCTTTAGCTCAAAAACCATGTTCCAAATACAACTTCAAACAAATTTAACAAAAAAAATTTCAATTTAAATTAGTAAAATTTTTCAAAAAATAGGATCTTAAGAAGAAACTTATTATTTTAACCAAGTAGTAACTAAATGCAAAAATCAAATAAACATGAAATTAAATATGCAAATGGAACAATTAACAAATAAAATAAAATATTGGTGTTTGAGACAGGAAAGTACTAACCCATGGAGATCGGTATCGACCTCCCCACACTTAAAGATTGCACCGTCCTCGGTGCATGCTGAGATGTGCAGGTGGACGGGTTGCTCCAACTGATGCTTTTCTCATCAAGGAATGTGCGTAGGAACTTGTTTGTCTCTCCCATGTAAACGTCTTCCGGTCTCTTCCTGGTGGCCATCCTGAAAGAAAAAGGGAAGGAAAGTAACCCAAAGCAAAGATAGAAAACAAATAAAACAGGGGTTGGTTAATGCCAAAAATAAGGGTCTCAATTACATGGTAGCTACAACATGCAAGTGAGAAAATAATAGAAGGACATGGCAAATCAAGAGTGCAAAAAGTTGCAACAATAGGGAAGAGAGTGTGGGTAAGGAGAGATAATATAAATTCATGTCAATGCAAAAGTAATATAGGTATAAAAGATTGGCATTGATTTAAATAATATTACTCAATCAGAGTTAAACAAGTCATGAAGCACCAAGAAAATACCAGAAAAGATGTAACAGTTGAATAAGAATATTTGAACACCAATAATAACTTTTAGAAAAATAAAATATGCAATGAATGAAAGTATGCAAATAAATTAAATAAAATAAAATGAAAGTGAAAAAGAATGAGAAGTAGAAAAAGAAAGTGAGAAAGGAGAAAGAAGGAAGAAATTAGGATTAGAAGAGAAAAGATAAGAAAATTGGCACTAATCTGGATAGGTTGTGCGACGCTGGCGACGCGGTCGCGTGGGTGACGCGGTCGCGTGGTGCGCGATAAGGTTGGGCGACGCGGACGCGTGGGGCACGCGATCGCGTGACTCGATTTGTGCTAGTGGCGCGAGTGCAGCCTCGCAGCCGCACAACTCTCTGTTCAAAACGTCAGTATTGCCAAAATCCAGGGTGACGCGGTCGCGTGGTCGACGCGATTGCACGGGTGGCCTTATTTCCAATATGATGCGGACGCGTGGGTGACGCATTCGCGTGGCAGGGCTTGTGCTACTAGCACGGGTCCAGCCCAATTCAAGCATAACTCTCTGCCATACACCTTTTTTACGCCAATTTCAGGTCACGCGGCCGCGTGGGTGACGCGGTCGTGTGGGAGGCCATTATTCCCATGTGATGCGGTCGCGTCAGCGACGCGATCGCGTGGGTCGATTTGTGCCATTGGCACGCCTCCAGCGCTGCTCCTGCGAAACTCTCTGTTCATATTAATATTGTCTCCCATCTTCTTGCGACGCGGACGCGTCACTGATGCGGTCGCGTCGCGTGCTCGCTTTTTTTTATAATATGAAAAATGCAGAATGCAGTGTTAATATGAATGTGATGCAAAACTCCAGGTTCAATATAACAAAATAAAATAAAATTCAAAAACAAATAAAACTAAATAAAAATGAAAAAGGACGATCATACCATGGTGGGTTGTCTCCCACCTAGCACTTTTAGTTAAAGTCCTTAAGTTGGACATTTGGTGAGCTCCTTGTTATGGTGGCTTGTGCTTGAACTCATCCAGGAATCTCCACCAATGTTTGTATCTCCAGTAACCTCCGGGGTCCCAAACTAGGCGCAGAAAGCCTTCAAGTAAGTTAAAGCAAGTTACAAGGGCCCAAGAGTGTTGATTATTGGAATGAATTCCGGGGTCCCAAACCTTGCTTTTGTACCCGTCTTCAAGTTGATTATCATGATTCCATCCGGGTGTTTCAGTTTTAGAATTCTCACTGAAGTGTCCAAACAACTTCCTAGACCCATTCAGTTGAGCCTTACACCAACCTTTGCATTTAAACTTTGAGCACACAACCATGTTGAACCTTGCTTGACAATTCTTATCACTGGCCATCTTCCTCTTACTCTTAATGCCGCAAAGAGCTCTAAGTTGACCATCCGTCTCCAGTAGCCCATATTCAAGTGGAATTAGAAAGCTATGGGATATGAATTTTACCCACCTGAATGTTGTGAAGGATGATGGCGACTTAGGGGGAGGTATCTTTAATGAAATTGCAAGCTCCACTCCCTTGTCCTCTTCTCTGATAATTACCACCTCTTTGCAAACTTCTTCAATTTCAACCTCTTCCTCTTGGTAGCTTGATGATTGGATTTTTGATGGTTTAGAATTTCACTAATGAAATCTCGTTGTAAAATATAGTTTCTAAACCAAACAATAATCCTTTCATACAAAAAGTTGTTTGTCACTAGTACAAACCCCTAAAATTTATAAACCGAAGTATTCAAACCTCGGGTCGTTCTCCCTAGGAATTGTAATGAAGTGTCTTGTTATTGGTTATGAGTTATTTTGGGGTTTTGGATAAGAAGCATGAAAAGTAAATGGCAATGAAAATAAACTAACAACTAACAAAGCTCTTGGCAAGATGTGAGAACTAGAAATCCTATCCTAGTTACCTTTCTCAATTGTGATGAGAATTGTTCATTGCTACCACTTAGTTAACCTCTAACTATGGAAGGAAGTCAAGTGGATGAATCAATTTGATTCCTCAAGCCCTAATCATCTCCTAAAGGAATGACTAGCTTTAGAGGTATTCAAATTAATTAGCAACTTCTAATTATCAATCAACAAAGGAATTAGATAACTCAAGAGTCACTAATTACTCTACCTAGGCCAAGAGGGACAAAACCTACACTATATCTAGAAGAGACATTTCATCAAACACATAGAGTGCAATACAAGTGAACATTATTAAATGCAAGAATTAATGGAATCTACAACTACAAAAACAAGAGATCAACAATAGAAAAGCAATGAAGAACAATTATTATGAATTACCTCTTATTGAATTGAAAGAAAATGGAAGTAGTAATAGTAGATCTACAACAAAGTATAAGAACAATATAAAGGAAATTACAACAAAAGAGTAGAAGAATGATGAATGTAACAACAATGAATTGGGAAGTAGAAGTAGGAGAAAGCTAAGATTAAAACCTAGATCTAAGAACTAAACCTAATCCTAATTCTAGAGAGAAGTGAGAGCTTCTCTCTCTAAAACTCTAAACTAATCCTAAGTGTATTCTATATGCTTCCTTAATTCCTTGACTAATGCCTTCCCCTTAATCCTTCATCCTTTTATTCCTTTCCCTTAGCAATTGGCGCCAAAAATGGGTTCAGAAACCCTCTCAAATCGCCAGGCACATTTTTCATTAATGAGGTCATGTGCTGTCATCGACGCGTGCGCGCACGGTACGCGTGCGCGTCCCTGGCTTGTTTTGCAATGTGCGCGCGAGCGCCTTGCGCGCGTGCGCGTGCATGGCCTAGATCAATTCTTTGGATTTTTGTGCTTCTCTCCACTTGCATGCTTTCTTCCTTGTTCCCTTGATCCATGCCTAACTTACTTCATCCTGAGATTACTAGCAAACACATCAAGGCATCTTATGGAATCAAAGAGGAACTAGAATTCATCAAAATAAGGCTTAAAAAGCATGTTTTTACACTTAAGCACAAATACGGGAGAGATTACAAAACCATGCCAATTCATAGGTTAAATGCGAGAAAAGGTTATCAAAATACCCTAAATTCAATACAAGATAGACCCTAAAAATGGGGTTTATCATAGCTCTCTTTCAATTCAATCTCCTTTTCATTGCTTTCCAAGGGCATGGGAGGTTGTGCTTCTTCTTCTTGAATCTCCATCTCTTGATCAACCTCTTCCAAGTCTTCAACTATGATATGCTTTGGAGGTTGTACACCCTCTTCAGCATCAATTTCAACTGTCTTGGAAGGAGGCTCTATGTCTTGTCTTTCCCATGGAGGTTCTGCGTCTCCTAAGTCTTCAACCAACTCTTCTTCTTGAACAATGATAGCTTCTTCTTCTTGTTCTAGTATAAATTCATGCTCTGTCTTGTCCACTGGAGTTTTTGGTATCTCCTTTATGCTATGCTCTTCACTAGACTGTCCACATGGGGCTGTGGCTGATCCTTGTGTATTTAAGCGTCTAGAAGCCCATTGAATTAATACTTGCCCCGGTTGTTGAGTGGTTGCCTGAAATCGATCCATTGTTTCCTTGAGACGATCCTTTGCCTCTTGATGCACTCGGTTTTCATAAGTAGGATCATAATGCTCTTGGATTGATGGATATGGAGATGGTGAATATTGAAGTGGTGGTTCTTGTGAGTAATTGGGTTGGAATTGGGGTGGTTTTATATATGGTTCATATGGCTCATAAGGTGGTTGGTATGGTGGTTGAGGGTTAGGGTCATATGGAGGTGAATGGCGGAAAGGGGCTTGTGAGTGTGGTGGGTTGAGGTTGTGTTGAAAGGATGATCTCTGAGCATAGGGTGGGGCTTGTTGGTAGCTACAAGGTGGTCCACCATATCTATCAGCTTGGGATGCATTGTAGCCTGGTCTTTGTCCATGATATCTAGGATAGTGTTGTTGCCTAAAAGGTTGATTAGATCCTCTTGGCTCCATCCATCCTTGATTGGTCTGACCTTGATGCATATTCCTGCTGTGGTTTCTATTTCCTTCAATAAAGTTAGAACCAAACTCAAAGTGAGAGGGGTGAGAATTCATAGTAATTAATAAAAATTAAGAACACAAATAAATAAAAAGCAAAAGAAATTTTTTTTTTTTGAAAAATATTTACAATAACCAATAATAAGGTACACGTTTGCAATTCCCCGGCAACGGCGCCATTTTGACGTTAGGATTTTTGCCAGTAAAGAATTTCATAAAAACAGTCGCGTTGTAGATATAGTCTCTAAACTGACAGAAAGCCCTTCGTACAAACATTTTGGTTGTCACAAGTAACAAACCCCTTTAAAAAATTGATAACCGAGTATTTAAACCTCGGGTCGTCTTCTCAAGGAATTGCAGGGAGGTATGTTCTTATTATTGGCTATGAAAAAGGTAAAATTGGGGTTTTGGAAGTAAGGTGGGAATATATTATATGACAAGTAAAATAAAATAATAATAGCTGTAAAATAAACCCTTGGCAAGGTATAAGAACTGGAGGTCCTTTCCTAGTTATCCTTATCAATTGTGATGAGAATTGGATTTTTCTCCCACTTTGTTAACCTCTAACTATGAAGGTAAGTTAAGTGGATGAATTCCAATTTTCAATCAACAATGAGTTTGATAACTCTAGAGTCACCAATTATTTAACCAAAGCCAAAAGGAAAGAAAATTGAAACTGCTGGAATAAAAATGCCTTCAAATGGGAAGCAATAATCATGTAATTAAAAAAAAGCAATAATAACTGAAATATCTCAAATAATATTAATTCAAAGAAAATCATAACTTGAAAGAGTTCATAAATTTAATTGGAAAAATAAATAAAAATAAAGAACCTGGGATTGAGAGTCACTCTTAAAACTAAGAGAAGTCCTAAATCCTAAGAGAGAGAGGAGAGAACCCCTCTCAAAACTAATCTAAATCATGAGAAGTGAATTATGAGAGCCTCCTATGAATGGATGCATTCCTCCACTTTATAGCCTTTAATCTGTGTTTTCTGGGCCGTAAACTGGGTCAGAAACAGTCCAGAAGTCACTTCCAGCACTTTCTGGTCCGTACAGGTCGCAGAAAAGTGACGCGGTCGCGTTGTCCACGCGGCCGCGCGGGTTGCGCTCCTGCCAGGTCACGCGTCCGTGTGACCCACGCGTTCGCATTGCCTGGCGTTGGGCAGCTATAGTAAATTATATATCAAATCGAAGCTTCGGACGTTATCTTTCCAACACAACTGGAACCGCGTCGTTTGGACCTCTGTAGCTAAAGTTATCGCTATTTGAGTGCGAAGAGGTCAGGCTGGACAACTTAGCAGTTTCTCCAACTTCTTGTATTCCTTCCACTTTTGCATGCTTCCTTTCCATCCTCTGAGCCATTCCTGCCCTGTAATCTCTGAAAACACTTAACACACATATCAAGGCATCTAATGGTGATAAGAGAGGATTAATATTAGAAATTATAAGTCCAAAGAAGCATGTTTTCAATCAAAGCACATAATTAGGAAGGCAAATGTAAAACCATGCAAATAATATGAATAAGTGGGTAAAGAGTTGATAAAAACCACTCAATTGAGTACAAGATAAACCATAAAATAGTGGTTTATCAATCTACTCCCTCAAGTCTCTCTCCCCCATACATGCACACCACAGGCATATGGTTTGTTACTTTCTTTCTTGATACCTTGTTGTCCAACACCTCTTTGGGTTACTAAGTGCTCTGTAGCAAAGGTTGCTCTTGATAGTGAAATTTTAGCTGATAATCCCGGGTTAGTTAACCCAAGTTACCAAGTGATAAGGCACCCCTGAGAGCTTATTCATCTAAGCATATCCCTTGCACAGGAGCACCACAGACACATGCCTCAAGATTTAAACCCTTGGTGCCTAGCCTTATTTCTTATTAATTTTCTTTCTCTTTCAAACTCTCATTGTTCTTTTTCTTCTTCTTATTAGGATCTTGTTGTTTGGCTAATCTCAATAGGATGTACTTCAACCATGTGATTTAGAGCATATAGTTGCCTATATACCTTGTTGGTAAACTAACTTAGCTAATCAATTACCATACCATAAACATTGAGAACTTACTTCACAAGATAAACCCCACTCTTGCATAACATTTTCTTTTATTTAACTCAAAGGACAAGAATACATGTAAGCAAGATGAAAATGAAAGCCAGGGACTTAGACCAACACACTTAGACCTAAGCAATGAAATCTTAAAGGCAGAATTGAAAATTCCTAAGCTACTATGGAAGCATGTTCTATTTCATACATGATTTTCCTTATTTAAACTAAAAAAAAGATAGAATGAAGAGGGAACTCCACCACCTTTTACTTCTGGGGATGCTCATGCTCTCTCTCTTGTTTGTCCTCTTTGTGTCCACTTGCACTTCCCTGTATCCATGTCATTCTGGCTCTTTTCCAATCTTCCAGTGCCATCCTTACTGATTCATGACTCTTTTCGGCTCTTTCTCGTTCCTCTCGTGCTAATTCATCCTTTACATCCTCATATCTTGTGATCCCAGGGTGTAATACATGTAGTTGTCCGACTAAGTATCCGAGCCTGGCTTGAGTGTTTACATGATATCCAGTCTCACTCATATAGACTCCTTCTGAGAACGCTCTGTATTCATCGAAAAGATCTGCTTGTTAACTTTTTTTCGATGCATCTCATGAATGTGTACACCTTGATGTGCTTGGATGTTGATTAGCTTTTAGATGGCTTCTTGTTGTTGATCTTGCTTTTGGTTCAACCTGTGGAAGAATTCACCCCACTGTCTCCCTTGTTCCAGTTGCTGCTTGATAAACCACTATTTTATGGTTTATCTTGTGCTCAATTGAGTGGATTTTATCAACTCTTTACCCACTTATTCATACTATTTGCATGTTTTACATTTGCCTTCCTAATTATGTGCTTTGATTGAAAACATGTTTCTTTGGACTTAAATTTGCTTATTATTAATCCTCTCTTATTTCCATTCGATGCCGTGATTAGTGTGTTGAGTAGTTTCAGATTTTTTAAGGCAGAATGACTTAAGGGATGAAAAAGGAAACATACTAAAAGGAAAGGAGAAAGCAAAACGGAGCTTTAAGGAAACTGGTATCCACGCGATCGCATGGACGACGCGATCACGTGCCAAGCACGAATCAGCAGCAACGCGGCCACATGACTGACGCGACAGCGCGCCTTAAGCAGAACGCACATGACGCGGTCGCATGACTGACGCGATCGCGTGGCAAGGAAAAGCTCCGAATGACGCGACCGCATGACCCACGCGGACGCGTGACAGAGGCCACGCACTAGAAATTGCAGAAAACGCTCATAACGAGTTCTGAGGCCCTTTTTTACCCAAATCCAAGTCCAGAAGGCACAGGTTAGAGGCTATAAAGTGGAGAAATGCATCCATTCATGAGGAGGCCACTCATAATTCACTTCTCATGATTTAGATTAGTTTTGAGAGAGGTTCTCTCCTCTCTCTTAGGATTAGGATTAGGATGAGAAATTAGGATTTTTAGAAACTAGGATTTAGGACTTCTCTTGGTTTTTAAGAGTGACTCTCAATTCAGGTTCAATGTTCCTTTTTATTTATTTTTCCAATTAAATTTATGAACTTTCCCATGTTATGATTTGAATATTTTATTTAATATAATTGAGGTATTTCAGAATTGTGTTTGCTTTCTTTTTATTATCCCCAATCTGAAGATATTGTTATTCTAGTAGATACAATTTTCTTTCCTTTTGGTCTTGGTTAAATAATTGGTGACTCTTGAGTTATCAAATTCATTATTAGTTGAAAATTAGAATTAATTCATCCATTTAACTTACCTTCATAGTTGGAGGTTAACAAAGTGGGAGAAAAATCCAATTCTCATTACAATTGATAAGGATAACTAGGATAAGACTTCCAGTTCCCATACCTTGCCAAGAGTTTATTTTACAGTTATTTATTTATTTTTATTGCTTTGAAAATATGTTTGTGCCCATTGCCCAAATTCCAAAACCCCCAATTTACAATCTCCATAGCCAATAATAAGAACATACCTCCCTGCAATTCCTTGAGAAGACGACCCGAGGTTTAAATACTCGGTTATCAATTTTAAAGGGGTTTGTTACTTGTGACAACCAAAACGTTTGTACGAAGGGATTTCTGTCAGTTTAGAGACTATATCTACAACGCGACTGTTTTTATGACATTCTTTACTGGCAAAAATCCCGACGTCACTGCTCCATCAATTGCTTTTGCCACTCCCCTTGTTGATTCATCCATCTAGAGAATGATTCTTCTTGGCGATCCATCATTTGTAGTTGAAGCTCCTTCTGTGCCCCTTGATTCTCCATGTATTGCCTAGACAAGCCATTAATAGCTTCTTGTAATTGGTGCATGTCTAAAGTGGTTGGGGCTTGCTCCTCTGGATTTTGTCCTTCTTCAACTTGATAGGCTGGCCTCTTTCTTAGTCTTCGTTAAGGTAGGGGAGGTGCAACGGCATGCATCTGTCAAAAAGTAATTGGGATGCCGACTTTTATCCACTCGGGGTTTCCATCTTCGAACACCACCCGAGCCTTTGCGCACAGACGGAAAATGGTGCTGGGGTAGCCTAACCTTCCTCCAGAATCACTTTTCTCAGCGAACTTCCGAATGCCTTGAGCTATAAGTTCATGAACTTTGATCTTTCCCCCTTTGAGTATACATTGTACCATTGTTGCTCTCTTACGGTTTACCTCTGAGTTGTTTCGGGCAAGAAGGATGGATCTCTTTACAATTTCGAACCACCCCTTTGCTTCAGGGGTGAGATCCTCTCTCTTAATGAATTTGGGCTTCCTATGGGAATCTTTTACCCAATCCGCTCCTTGTATGCAGATATCTTCCACAATCTGGTTATAATTAGGACTGCTATCTATTCTGGATTGATAGCTCTCTTTTGCGAATGGTATGGTTCATAGCTTTAACACCCTCATGATGTTCATGGGACTAAAATCCACCGTTTCCCCTCTTACAAAGCTTATATAGGATTCATCTGCCCTATCATACCTGATCGCATTTGCATAAAACTCTCTTACAAGAGTTGCGTTTACTCTTGTGACCGGATCAGTGAGGAGTGATGAGCGGATAATTTGTACGCTTTTTGGCATTGTTTTTAGTATGTTTTCAGTAGGATTTAGTTAGTTTTTAGTATATTTTTATTAGTTTTTAATTAAAATTCACTTTTCTGGACTTTACTATGAGTTTGTGTGTTTTTCTATGATTTCAGGTATTTTCTGGCTGAAATTGAGAGACCTGAGCAAAAATCTGATTCAGAGACTGAAAAGGACTGCAGATGCTGTTGGATTCTGACCTCCCTGCACTCGAAGTGGATTTTCTGGAGCTACAGAAGCCCAATTGGCGCGCTCTCAACGGCGTTGGAAAGTAGACATCCTGGGCTTTCCAGCAATATATGATAGTCCATACTTTGCCCAAGATTTGATGGCCCAAACCGGCGTTCAAAGTCACCTTCAGAATTCCCAGCGTTAAACGCCGGAACTGGCACCAAAATGGGAGTTAAACGCCCAAACTGGCATAAAAGCTGGTGTTTAACTCCAAGAAGAGTCTCTACACGAAAATGCTTCAATGCTCAGCCCAAGCACACACTAAGTGGGCCCGGAAGTGGATTTTTATGTCTTTTACTCTTCTTTGTAAACCTTAAGCTACTAGTACTCTATAAATAGGACCTTTTACTATTGTATTTTCATCTTTGGACATCTAGTTCTTAGATCATTTTGGGGGCTGGCCTCACCGCCATGCCTAGACCTTGTTCTTATGTATTTTCAACGGTGGAGTTTCTACACACCATAGATTAAGGTGTGGAGCTCTGCTGTACCTCGAGTATTAATGCAAATACTATAGTTCTTCTATTCAATTCAGCTTGTTCTTGTTCCAAGATATCACTTGTTCTTCAACTTGATGAATGTGATGATCCATGACACTCATCACCATTCTCACCCATGAACGTGTGACTGACAACCACCTCCGTTCTACCTTAGATTGAGTGAATATCTCTTGGATTCCTGATACACGATGCATGGTTGATCGCCTGACAACCGAGCGCTCGCCTGACAAACGAGCCAGCCATTCCGTGAGATCAGAGTCTTCATGGTATAGGCAAGAACTGATGGCGGCATTCAAGAGAATCCGGAAGGTCTAACCTTGTCTGTGGTATTCTGAGTAGGATTCAATGATTGAATGACTGTGACGTGCTTCAAACTCCTGAGGGCAGGGCGTTAGTGACAGACGCAAAAGAATCACTGGATTCTATTCCGGCCTGATTGAGAACCGACAGATGGATAGCCGTGCCGTGACAGGGTGCGTTGAACATTTCCAATGAGAGGATGGGAGGTAGCCACTGACAACAGTGAAACCCTTGCATAAGCTTGCCATGGAAAGGAGTAAGAGGGATTGGATGAAGACAGTAGGAAAGCAGAGAGACGGAAGGGACAAAGCATCTCCATTCGCTTATCTGAAGTTCTCACCAATGGAATACATAAGTATCTCTATCTTTATCTTTATGTTTTATTCATCATCTATACCCATTTGAGTCTGCCTGACTAAGATTTACAAGGTGACCATAGCTTGCTTCATACCAACAATCTCCGTGGGATCGACCCTTACTCGCGTAAGGTTTATTACTTGGACGACCCAGTGCACTTGCTGGTTAGTTGTGCGAAGTTGTAGTGATCACAATTTCGCCCACCAAGTTTTTGGCACCGTTGCCGGGGAATTAAATGTCCTAACTACGGTTTCGCATTTGTTCCCTGCAATAACAGTGCCAAGTTTTGATCCGGCAACATCACCAAGTTTTTGGCGCCGTTGCCGGGGATTGTTTCGAGTATGGACAACTGACGGTTCATCTTGTTGCTTAGATTAGGTATTTTTCAGAGTTCTTAAGAATGAATTCTAGTGTTTCAAGGAGATGTTCTTATCATCACCAAAGCTGATTGATCCTCATCAATTTAGCTCTTGAATGCAGTGTCCTGCTGAAGCTTGGCTATTCATGTCTAATTTCTTTAGACTGAAGCTTTAGACTAACATTGCATGATTCCTGGAATTCTCATTAAGAATTTTGATACCTTTATTTTCTTCTTCCACTTAATTTTCGAAAAAAAAACCAAAAAAAAAAATTTTACAAAATCATGAAAAAAACCAAAAATATTTTATGTTTCTTGTTTGAGTCTAGTGTCTAATTTTAAGTTTGGTGTCTTGCATGCATTGTTTATTTGATCTTGGTTCTATTTTCAACTCAATAGTACAGAGAACTGAAGATTCAGAACATGCAACAGAGGAATTACACAGAAAAAGCTGGGCGTTCAAAACGCCCAGTGAAGAAGGACAGACTGGCGTTTAAACGCCAGCCAGGGTGCCTGGCTGGGCGTTTAACGCCCAAAAAGGTAGTGCATTGGGCGTTAAACGCCAGAATGTGCACCATTCTGGGCGTTTAACGCCAGGATGGCACAAGAGGGAAGATTCTGTTTTCAATGCAAATTTTTTTCAAGTTTTCAAAGTTTTTCAAAATCAAATCTTTTTCAAATCAAATCTTTTCAATCAAATCTTTTTCAAAATCAATTTATTTCCTTTTTCAAAGATACTTGCTAACAATTAATGATTTGATTGAACAATTCAAGTATGTTGCCTTTTCTGTAGAGAGAGGTTTAATGTTTGAATCATATCTTTTCTTGTTAGGCAAGTCATTAATTTTTAAAATCAAATCTTTTTAAAATTGTTTTCAAATCATATCTTGTCAATCATATCTTTCTAATCACATCTTTTTCAAAAATAGTTTTCAATCATATCTTTTTGATTTCTAATTTCAAAATCTTTTTCAAAAATTACTTGGTTTCTTTCCCACTCTTGGTTTTCGAAAATCAATTAAAGTTTTTCAAAATGTTTTTAAAATCTTTTTAATCTAATTTTCGAAATTTCTTCCCCTCTTTTCATATCCTTCTATTTATGGAGTGTCACTCCTCCTCAATGCACAATTCGAACTCTATCTCACTGAGTTCGAACTCTTCTACCTCTTTCTTCTATTTTTCTGTTCCTCTGACACCTCAAGGAATCTCTATACTGTGACATAGAGGATTCCATATTTTCTTGTTCTCTTCTCTTTCATATGAGCAGGAACAAAGACAAAGGCATTCTTGTTGAAGCTGACCCTGAACCTGAAAGGACCTTGAAGCGAAAGCTAAGAGAAGCTAAGGCACAACTCTCTGTAGAGGACCTAACAGAAATCCTCAAAGAAGAAGAAACCATAGCAGCCGAAAACAACAACAATGCCAACAATGCAAGGAAGGTGCTTGGTGACTTTACTGCACCTACTCCCGACTTCTATGGGAGAAGCATCTCTATCCCTGCCATTGGAGCAAACAACTTTGAGCTTAAGCCTCAATTAGTTTCTCTAATGCAACAGAATTGCAAGTTCCATGGACTTCCATTGGAAGATCCTCATCAGTTTTTAGCTGAATTCTTGCAAGTCTGTGACACTGTCAAGACTAATGGGGTTGACCCTGAGGTCTACAGACTTATGCTATTCCCTTTTGCTGTAAGAGACAGAGCTAGGACATGGTTGGACTCACAACCTAAAGAAAGCCTGAACTCTTGGGAAAAGCTAGTCAATGCCTTCTTGGCAAAGTTCTTTCCACCTCAAAAGTTGAGTAAGCTTAGAGTGGAATTCCAAACCTTCAGACAGAAGGAAGGAGAATCCCTCTATGAAGCTTGGGAAAGATACAAACAATTGATCAGAAAATGTCCTTCTGACATGCTTTCTGAATGGAGCATCATAGGTATTTTCTATGATGGTCTATCTGAACTATCCAAGATGTCTTTGGATAGCTCTGCTGGAGGATCTCTTCATTTGAAGAAGACGCCTACAGAAGCTCAAGAACTAATTGAAATGGTTGCAAATAACCAATTCATGTACACTTCTGAAAGGAATCCTGTGAACAATGGGACAAATCAGAAGAAAGGAGTTCTTGAGATAGATACTCCGAATGCCATATTGGCTCAGAACAAGATATTGACTCAGCAAGTCAATTTGATTTCTCAAAGTCTGTCTGGAATGCAAAATGCACCAAGCAGTACTAAGGATGCTTCATCTGAAGAAGAAGCTTATGATCCTGAGAACCCTTCAATGGAAGAGGTGAATTACATGGGAGAACCCTATGGAAACACCTATAATTCTTCATGGAGAAATCACCCAAATTTCTCATGGAAGGATCAACAGAGACCTCAACAAGGTTTCAACAACAATAATGGTGGAAGAAACAGGTTTAGCAATGGCAAGCCTTTTCCATCATCTTCTCAGCAACAGACAGAGAATTCTAAGCAGAACTCCTCTGACTTAGCAACCATGGTCTCTGATCTAATCAAAACCACTCAAAGTTTCATGACTGAAACAAGGTCCTCCATTAGAAATTTGGAGGCACAAGTGGGACAGCTGAGCAAGAAAGTTACTGAACTCCCTCCTAGTACTCTTCCAAGCAATACAGAAGAAAATCCAAAAGGAGAGTGCAAGGCCATCAACATGGCCGAATCTAGAGAGGAAGGAGAGGCAGTGAACGCCACTGAGGAAGACCTCAATGGGCGTGCACTGACCTCCAATGAGTCCCCTAATGAGGAACCATGGGAATCTGAGGCTCAAAATGAGACCATAGAGATTCCAATGAATTTACTTCTGCTATTCATGAGCTCTGATGAGTATTCTTCCTCTGAAGAGGATGAGTATGTCACTGAAGAGTAAGTTGCTAAATACCTTGGAGCAATCATGAAGCTAAATGACAAGTTATTTGGAAATGAGACTTGGGAGAACAAACCTCCTTTGCTCACCAAAGAACTGGATGACTTGTCTAGGCAGAAATTACCTCAAAAGAGACAAGACCCTGGGAAGTTTTCAATACCTTGTACCATAGGCACCATGACCTTCAAGAAGGCTCTGTGTGACTTAGGGTCAAGTGTAAACCTCATGCCTCTCTTTGTAATGGAGAAGCTAGGGATCTTTGAGGTACAAGCTGCAAGAATCTCACTAGAGATGGCAGACAACTCAAGAAAACAAGCTCATGGACTTGTAGAAGATGTTCTGGTGAAAATTGAAGACCATTACATCCCTACTGATTTCATAAACCTAAAGACTGGGAAGTGCATGGATGAATCCATCATCCTTGGCAGACCCTTCCTAGCCACAGCAAAGGCTGTGATTGATGTTGATAGAGGTGAACTGACCGTTCAAGTGAATGAAGAATCCTTTGTGTTTAAGGCTCAAGGATACCCTTCTGTCACCATGGAGAGGAAGCATGAAGAGCTTCTCTCAAAACAGAGCCAAACAGAGCCCCCACAGTCAAACTCTAAGTTTGGTGTTGGGAGGCCACAACCAAACTCTAAGTTTGGTGTTGAACCCCCACATTCAAACTCTAAGTTTGGTGTTGGGAGGTTCCAACATTGCTCTGAGTATCTATGAGGCTCCATGAGAGCCCTCTGTCAAGCTACTGACATTAAAGAAGCGCTTGTTGGGAGGCAACCCAATGTTATAGTTTATCTATTTTCCTTTGTTATTTTATGTTTTCTGTAGGTTGATGATCATGAGTAGTCACAAAATCAATTGAAAAAGCAAAAACAGAATGAAAAACAGGAAGAAAAATAGCACACCCTGGAGGAAGAACCTACTGGCGTTTAAACGCCAGTAAGGCTAGCAGATGGGCGTTTAACCCCCAGTCTGGCACCATTCTGGGCGTTTAACGCCAGAAAGGGGCACCAGATTGGCGTTAAACGCCAGAAAAGGGCAAGCACCTGGCGTTAAACGCCAGAAATGGGCACCAGCCCGGCGTTTAACGCCAGAATTGGCTCAAAACGCATTTTTGCATGCCATTTGGTGCAGGGATGACTTTTCCTTGACACCTCAGGATCTGTGGACCCCACAGGATCCCCACCTATCCCACCACCTTCTCTCTTCTTCTTTACCCATTCACCAACCACCTCAACACCACTTTCCCTCCCAAACCCACCCATAATGGCCGAACTGTACCCCTCCCTTCACACCTATATAAACCCATCTTCACTCCTTCATTTTCCACCCCCTAAACACTACTCCTTCCCCTTTTGGCTGAACCACAAAGCCATCACCCTCTCCTCCATTTCTTCTTCTTTCTTCTTTTGCTCGAGGACGAGCAAACCTTTTAAGTTTGGTGTGGTAAAAGCATTCATTTTTGTTTTTCCATAACCATTTATGGCATCAAGACCACTTCTATGAAGTTGTGGCCATGAAGAAGGTGATCCATGAGGTCCCTTTCAAACTCAAAAAGGGTCAACTTTGATCAAAGGTTGGACCAAGTCCTCACAGACATTTGTGAAGAGGGCGCTCAATGGAAGAGAGATTCAAGAGGAAAGTCGGTTCAACTGAGAAGGCATGACCACAAACCCATCACTAAGAAAAGGATGGAGCAAACAAGAGACCCCACTCATCATGAAATCCCTGAGATACCTCAAGGGATGCACTTTCCTCCATGATGAGCGGATGATTTGTATACTTTTTGGCATTGTTTTTAGTATGTTTTTGATATGATCTAGTTAGTTTTTATTATATTTTTATTAGTTTTTAATTAAATTTCACTTTTCTGGACTTTACTATGAGTTTGTGTGTTTTTCTGTGATTTCAGGTATTTTCTGGCTGAAATTGAGGGACCTGAGCAAAAATCTGATCCAGAGACTCAAAAGGACTGCAGATGCTGTTGGATTCTGACCTCCCTGCACTCGAAGCGGATTTTCTGGAGCTACAGAAGCCCAATTGGCGCGCTCTCAACGGCGTTGGAAAGTAGACATCCTGGGCTTTCCAGCAATATATAATAGTCCATACTTTGCCCAAGATTTGATGGCCCAAACCGGCGTTCAAAGTCACCTCAAGAAATTCCAGCGTTAAACGCCGGAACTGGCACCTAATTGGGAGTTAAACGCCCAAACTGGCACTAAAGCTGGCGTTTAACTCCAAGGAGAGTCTCTACACGAAAAAAGCTTCATTGCTCAGCCCAAGCACACACCAAGTGGGCCCGGAAGTGGATTTTTATGTCATTTACTCATCTATGTACTAGTTTTCTATAAGTAGGACCTTTTACTATTGTATTAGGGACATCTTGGTAGCTATCTTTGAGTTTTATGCTATCTTAGATCATTGGGAGGCTGGCCATTCGGCCATGCCTAGACCTTGTTCTTATGTATTTTCAACGGTGGAGTTTCTACACACCATAGATTAAGGTGTGGAGCTCTGCTGTACCTCGAGTATTAATGCAATTACTATTGTTCTTCCATTCAATTCCGCTTGTTCTTTGTCCAAGATATCACTTGTTCTTCAACATGATGAAGGTGATGATTGACGCCCATCACCATTCTCACCCATGAACAAGGTGACTGACAACCATTCTTGTTCTACAAGCATCTGAGGCTTAGTGAATATCTCTTGGATTCCTGATTGCACGATGCATGGTTGATCGCCTGACAACCGAGTGCTCGCCTGACAAACGAGCCAACCATTCCGTGAGATCAGAGTCTTCGTGGTATAGGCAAGAACTGATGGCAGCATTCAAGAGAATCCGGAAGGTCTAACCTTGTCTGTGGTATTCTGAGTAGGATTCAATGATTGAATGACTGTGACGTGCTTCAAACCTGTAACCTACTGGGCGTTAGTGACAGACGCAAAAGAGTTATTCTATTCCGGTAGGGGAGGGAACCAAACCGGTGATTGGCAGCACTGTGACAGAGTGTGTGCATTAGCTTTCACTGCGCGGATGGGAGGTAGCTGCTGACAACAGTGAAACCTTACACGAGCTTGCCATGGAAAGGAGTAAGAAAGGATTGGATGAAGGCATTAGGAAAGCAGAGAGACGGAAGGGAAGGCATCTTCATACACATGTCTGAAGCTCTTACACCAATGATATACATAAGTATCTCTATCCTTATCTTTTATGTTATTTTCGTTCATCACCATATACATCTGAGTTTGCCTGACTAAGATTTACAAGATGACCATAGCTTGCTTCAATACTAACAATCTCCGTGGGATCGACCCTTACTCACGTAAGGTTTATTACTTGGACGACCCAGTGCACTTGCTGGTTAGTTGTGCGAAGTTGTGTAATGCCATGGTATTGAGCCACCAAGTTCTTGGAGCCATTACCGGGGATTATTTGAGTTGTGAAAAAGTATTGTTCACAATTTCGCGCACCAAGTTTTTGGCGCCGTTGCCGGGGATTGTTCAAGTTTTGAGCAAGCTTTTGGTAACATCAGTGCCAAGATCCGGCAACAACATCAAGTTTTTGGTGTTATTGCCCGGGATTGTTTAGGCTGGACAACTGACGGTTCATCTTGTTGCTTAGATTAGGTATTATTTTTTTTCGAAATTCTTGAAGATGAATTCTAGAGTTTCATGATGATTTGTTGAAATCTGGCTGGCTGAGAAGCCATGTCTAATCTCATTGGACCGAGGTTTCAACTTATCACCACAAGAACTTGTTGATTTCTTATCAATCTTGCTTTTGGAGCAGTGATTTGCTAAGGCTTGGCTGGCCTCTGGCCATGTCTAGTGTTTTGGACCGAAGCTTTCTTTGAAAGCTTGGCTGGCTGTGAAGCCATGTCTAATTCCTGGACCGGAGTCTTAGACTAGCATTGCACTGATTCCTGGAATTCTCATTAAGAATTTTGATACCTTTTCCCATTTAATTTTCGAAAAACACAAAAAAAATTACAAAATCATAAAAAGACCAAAAATATTTGATGTTTCTTGCTTAAGTTTAGTGTCTCATCCTAAGTTTGGTGTCAAATGCATGTTTTTGTTATAATTTTCGAATCCATGCATATATTTCTTTGTTTTGATCTTTGAATTCTATTGACTTGAAGTATTTTGTGTGTCTCATATAGTGTCAGTGGCACACAAACTGCTAAGTTTGGTGTCTTGCATGCATTGTTAATTGATTCTTGTTGCATTTTGATTATAAAAAAAATCCAAAAATATTTTTAATTTGTGTCTTTTCAAGTCAATGATACAAAGAATTGAAGATTCAGAACATACTGTAGAGGAATTACACAGAAAAAGCTGAGCATTCAAAAATGCCCAGTGAAGAAGGCAGACTGGCGTTTAAACGCCAGCCAGGGCACCTGGTTGGGCGTTTAACGCCCAAAGAGGTAGCATTTTGGGCGTTAAACGCCAGAATGTATACCATTCTGGGCGTTTAACGCCAGGATGGTGCTAGGGGGAAGATTTTGTTTTCAAATCAATTTTTTTTTAGTTTTTCAAAATCAAATCTTTTTCAAATCAAATCTTTTCAATCAAATGTTTTCAAAATCAATTTCTTTCCTTTTTAAAAGATACTTACTAACAATTAATGATTTGATTGAACATCTCAAAATTGTTGCCTTTTCTGTTGAGAAAGGTTTTATGTTTGAATCATATCTTTTCTTGTTAGGCAAGTTATTAATTTTTAAAAATCAAATCTTTTTCAAATTGTTTTCAAATTATATCTTTTAAAATTGTTTTCAAATCATATCTTCTCAATCACATCTCTTTGACCATAACTTTTCAATCATATCTTCTTAACCACATCTTTTTCAAAATAGTTTTCAATCAAATCTTTTTGATGTCTAATTTCAAAATCTTTTTCAAAAATCACTTGATTTCTTTTTCACTTTTAATTTTCGAAAATTATCAATCAAATTTTCAAAATGTTTTCAAAATCTTTTAAATGAATTTTCGAAAATTCTCTTCCCTCCTTCCCACATCCTTCTATTTATGGAGTACCACTCCTTCTGAATGCACAATTCGAACCTTATCTAACTAAAGTTCGAATTCTTCTTCTCCTTCTTCTTTCTATTTCTCTTTTCCTCTGACATTTCAAGGAATCTCTATACTGTGACATAGAGGATTCCACATTTTCTTTTTCTCTTCTCTTTCATATGAGCAGGAGCAGAGACAAAGGCATTCTTGTTGAAGCTGACCCTGAACCTGAGAGAACCTTGAAGCGAAAGCTAAGAGAAGCCAAGGCACAACTCTCTTTAGAGGACCTGACCGAATTCTTCAAGGAAGAAGAACACATGGTAGCCGAAAACAACAACAATGCCAACAATGCAAGGAAGGTGCTGGGTGACTTCACTGCACCTACTCCTGATTTCTATGGGAGAAGCATCTCTATCCCTGCCATTGGAGCAAACAACTTTGAGTTTAAGCCTCAATTAGTTTCTCTAATGCAACAGAATTGCAAGTTCCATGGACTTCCAATGGAAGATCCTCATCAGTTTTTAGCTGAATTCTTGCAAATCTGTGACACAGTCAAGACTAATGGGGTTAACCCTGAGGTCTATAGACTGATGCTATTCCCTTTTGCTGTAAGAGACAGAGCTAGAATATGGTTGGATTCTCAACCTAAAGAAAGCCTGGACTCTTGGGAAAAGCTAGTCAATGCCTTCTTGGCAAAGTTCTTTCCACCACAAAGATGGAGTAAGCTTAGAGTGGAAGTCCAAACCTTCAGACAGAAGGATGGAGAATCCCTCTATGAAGCTTGGGAAAGATACAAACAATTAATCAGAAGATGTCCTTCAGACATGCTTTCTGAATGGAGCATCATAGGTATTTTCTATGATGGTCTCTCTGAACTATCCAAGATGTCTTTGGATAGCTTTGCTGGAGGATCTCTTCATCTGAAGAAGACGCCTACTGAAGCTCAAGAACTGATTGAAATGGTTGCAAATAACCAATTCATGTACACTTCTGAAAGGAATCCTGTGAACAATGGGACTAGTCAGAAGAAAGGAGTTCTTGAAATTGACACTCTGAATGCCATTTTGGCTCAGAATAAAATATTGACTCAACAAGTCAATCTGATTTCTCAAAGTCTGTCTGGAATGCAAAATGCACCAAACAGTACTAAGGATGCTTCATCTGAGGAAGAAGCTTATGATCCTGAGAACCCTTCAATGGAAGAAGTAAATTACCTGGGAGAACCCTATGGTAACACCTATAATTCTTCATGGAGAAATCACCCAAATCTCTCATGGAAGAATCAAGAGAGACCTCAACAAGGTTTCAATAATAATGGTGGAAGAAACAGGTTTAACAATGGTAAACCTTTTCCATCATCTTCTCAGCAACAGACAGAGAGCTCTAAGCAGAATACCTCTGACTTAGCAACCATGGTCTCTGATCTAATCAAAACCACTCAAAGTTTCATGACTGAAACTAGATCCTCCATTAGGAATTTGGAAGGACAAGTGGGTCAGCTGAGCAAGAAAATTACTGAACTTCCCCCAAGCACTCTCCCAAGTAACACTGAAGAAAATCTAAAAGGAGAGTGCAAAGCCATAAATATGGCCGAATTCTGGGAGGAAGAAGAGGCAGTGAACGCCACTGAGGAAGGCCTCACTGGACGTCCACTGGCCTCCAATGAGTTCCCCAATGAGGAACCTTGGGAATCTGAGGCTCAAACTGAGACCATAGAGATTCCCTTGGACTTACTACTGCCTTTCATGAGCTCTGATGAGTATTCTTCCTCTGAAGAGGATGAGTATGTCACTGAAGAGCAAGTTGCTAAATACCTTGGAGCAATCATGAAGCTAAATGACAGGTTATTTGGAAATGAGACTTGGGAGGATGAACCCCCTTTGCTCACCAAAGAACTGGATAACTTGTCTAGGCAGCAATTGCCTCAAAAGAGGCAAGATCCTGGGAAGTTTTCTATACCTTGTACCATAGGCACCATGACCTTCAAGAAGGCCTAGTGTGACTTGGGGTCAAGTGTAAACCTCATGCCCCTCTCTGTAATGGAGAAATTAGGGATCTTTGAGGTGCAAGCTGCAAAATCTCACTAGAGATGGCAGACAACTCAAGAAAACAAGCCTATGGACTTGTAGAGGATGTTCTGGTTAAGGTTGAAGACCATTACATTCCTACTGATTTCATAGTCCTAGAGACTGGGAAGTGCATGGATGAATCAATCATCCTTGGCAGACCCTTCCTAGCCACAGCAAAGGCTGTGATTGATGTTGATAGAGGAGAGTTGATCATTCAAGTGAATGAAGAATCCTTGGTGTTTAAGGCCCAAGGATATCCCTCTGTCATCATGGAGAAGAAGCATGAAGAGCTTCTCTCAAAACAGAGCCAAACAGAGCCCCCACAGTCAGACTCTAAGTTTGGTGTTGGGAGGCCACAATCAAACTCTAAGTTTGGTGTTGGGAAGTTCCAACACGGTTCTGAGCATCTCTGAGGCTCCATGAGAGTCCTCTGTCAAGCTAATGACAGTAAAGAAGCGCTTGTTGGGAGGCAACCCAATGTTTTATAATTAATTATTTTCTTTTGTTATTTTATCTTTTTTGTAGGTTGATGATCATAAGAAGTCACAAAAACAATGAAAAAAGCAAAAACAAAATGAAAAACAGGGAGAAAAACAGCACACCCTGGAGGAAGATGCTGCTGGCGTTCAAACGCCAGTCAGCCTAGCAGTTGGGCGTTTAACGCCCAGTCTGGCACCCTTCTGGGCGTTTAACGCCAGAAAGGGGCACCAGACTGGCGTTAAACGCCAGTAAAGGGCAAAAACCTGGCGTTAAACGCCAGGAATGGGCACCAGCCCGGCGTTTAACGCCAGAAAAGGCTCAAAACGTGGATTTTGATGCCATTTGGTGCAAGGATGCCTTTTCCTTGACACTACAGGATCTGTGGACCCCACAGGACCCTACCATCACTCTCTCTCTTCTTCCCCCATTCACCAATCACCTCAACACCTCTTCCCCAAAAACCCCTCACCTATCAAATCCCATCTTTCTCTTCACCACTCACATCCATCCTTCATAAACCCCACCAACCTCACCCTTCAAATTCAAACCACTTTCCCTCCCAAACCCACCCTCAAATGGCCGAACCCTCATCCCCCTCTTTCCTATATAAACCCCTCTTTACCCCTTCATTTTCCCACTACCTAAACACCACCATCTCCCTCTTCCTCATTTCTTCTTCTTCTACTCTCTTCTTTCTTCTTTTGCTCGAGGACGAGCAAACATTTTAAGTTTGGTGTGGTGAAAGCGTTGCTTTTTCGTTTTTCCATAACCATTTATGGCATCCAAGGCCGGAGAAACCTCTAGAAAGAGGAAAGGGAAGGCAAAGGCTTCCACCTCCGAGTCATGGGAGATGGATAGATTCCTCTCAAGGGTGCATCAAGTCCACTTCTATGAAGTTGTGGCCTTGAAGAAGGTGATCCCCGAAGTCCCCTTTTCACTTAAAAAGGGTGAATATCCGGAGATCCGCCATGAGATCCGAAGAAGAGGTTGGGAAGTACTTACCAACCCCATTCAACAAGTCGGAATCTTGATGGTTCAAGAGTTCTATGCCAATGCATGGATCACCAAGAACCATGACCAAAGTGTGAACCCGGATCCAAAGAATTATCTTACTATGGTTCGGGGGAAATACTTGGATTTTAGTCCGGAAAGTGTGAGGGTGGCGTTCAACTTGCCTATGATGCAAGGAGATGAGCATCCTTACACTAGAAGGGTCAACTTTGATCAAAGGTTGGACCAAGTCCTCACAGTCATATGTGAAGAGGGCGCACAATGGAAGCAAGATTCAAGAGGAAAGCCGGTCCAATTGAGAAGGCATGACCTCAAACCCGTGCCTAGAGGATGGTTAGAGTTCATACAACGCTCAATCATTCCCACTAGCAACCGGTCCGAAGTTACCATAGACCGGGCTATCATGATCCATAGCATCATGATTGGAGAAGAAATAGAGGTTCATGAGGTTATAGCCCAAGAACTCTATAGGGTGGCGGACAAGACCTCTACCGTGGCAAGGTTAGCCTTTCCTCACCTCATTTGTCACCTCTGTTATTCAGTGGGAGTTGACATAGAGGGAGACATCACCATTGGTGAGGACAAGCCCATCACTAAGAAAAGGATGGAGTACACAAGAGATCCCACTCATCATGAGATCCCTGAGATTCCTCAAGGGATGAATTTTCCTCCACAAGACTATTGGGGGCAACTAAACACCTCCCTAGGAGAGTTGAGTTCCAATATGGGACAACTAAGGGTGGAGCACCAAGAACACTCCATTCTCCTCCATGAAATTAGAGAAGAACAAAGAATCATGAGAGAGGAGCAACAAAGGCAAGGAAGAGACATTGAGGAGCTCAAGCACTCCATAGGACCTTCAAAAGCAAGGAAGAACCGCCATCACTGAGGTGGACCCGTTCCTTGATTTCCTTGTTCTTTATTCCTTTGTTTTTCGAATTTTAGTGCTTTATGTTATCCATGCTTGTGTCTTATGATCATTAGTGTCTTAGTGTCTATGCCTTAAAGTTATGAATGTCCTATGAATCCATCACCTTTCTTGAATAAAAATGTGCTTAATTGAAAAAGGAAGAATTGCATGAATTTTGAATTTTATAATAGTTTAATTATTTTGATGTGGTGGCAATATTTTTGTTCTCTGAATGTATGCTTAAACAGTGCATATGTATCTTGAATTTGTGGTTCATGAATGTTGGCTCTTGAAAGAATGATGAAAAAGGAGACATGTTATTGAGGATCTGAAAAATCAATAAAATGATTCTTGAAGCAAGAAAAAGCATTGCTATTCAAAAAAAAAAAAAACCGAAAAAAAAAGAGAAAAAAGAAAACGAAAAAAATAATAATAAGAGTTGTGATCCAAGGCAAATAAGAGTGTGCTTAAGAACCCTGGACACCTCTAATTGGGGACTTTAGCAAAGCTAAGTCACAATCTGAAAAGGTTCACCCAATTATGTGTCTGTGGCATGTATGTATCCGGTGGTAATACTGGAAAGACAGAGTGCTTTGGGCCACAGCCAAGACTCAATAAATAGCTATGTTCAAGAATCATCATACTTTACTAGGAGAATCATTAACACTATCTGGATTCTAAGTTCCTAAAGAAGCCAACCATTCTGAATTTCAAAGGATAGATTGAGATGCCAAAACTGTTCAGAGGCAAAAAGTTAAAAGCCCCGCTCATCTAATTAATACTGATCTTCACAGATGTTTTTGGAATTCATTGCATATTCTCTTCCTTTTATCTTATTTGATTTTCAGTTGCTTGGGGACAAGCAACAATTTAAGTTTGGTGTTGTGATGAGCGGATGATTTGTATACTTTTTGGCATTGTTTTTAGTATGTTTTTGATATGATCTAGTTAGTTTTTATTATATTTTTATTAGTTTTTAATTAAATTTCACTTTTCTGGACTTTACTATGAGTTTGTGTGTTTTTCTGTGATTTCAGGTATTTTCTGGCTGAAATTGAGGGACCTGAGCAAAAATCTGATCCAGAGACTCAAAGGACTGCAGATGCTGTTGGATTCTGACCTCCCTGCACTCGAAGCGGATTTTCTGGAGCTACAGAAGCCCAATTGGCGCGCTCTCAACGGCGTTGGAAAGTAGACATCCTGGGCTTTCCAGCAATATATAATAGTCTATACTTTGCCCAAGATTTGATGGCCCAAACCGGCGTTCAAAGTCACCTCAAGAAATTCCAGCGTTAAACGCCGGAACTGGCACCTAATTGGGAGTTAAACGCCCAAACTGGCACTAAAGCTGGCGTTTAACTCCAAGGAGAGTCTCTACACGAAAAAAGCTTCATTGCTCAGCCCAAGCACACACCAAGTGGGCCCGGAAGTGGATTTTTATGTCATTTACTCATCTATGTACTAGTTTTCTATAAGTAGGACCTTTTACTATTGTATTAGGGACATCTTGGTAGCTATCTTTAAGTTTTATGCTATCTTAGATCATTGGGAGGCTGGCCATTCGGCCATGCCTAGACCTTGTTCTTATGTATTTTCAACGGTGGAGTTTCTACACACCATAGATTAAGGTGTGGAGCTCTACTGTACCTCGAGTATTAATGCAATTACTATTGTTCTTCCATTCAATTCCGCTTGTTCTTTGTCCAAGATATCACTTGTTCTTCAACATGATGAAGGTGATGATTGACGCCCATCACCATTCTCACCCATGAACAAGGTGACTGACAACCATTCTTGTTCTACAAGCATCTGAGGCTTAGTGAATATCTCTTGGATTCCTGATTGCACGATGCATGGTTGATCGCCTGACAACTGAGTGCTCGCCTGACAAACGAGCCAACCATTCCGTGAGATCAGAGTCTTCGTGGTATAGGCAAGAACTGATGGCAGCATTCAAGAGAATCCGGAAGGTCTAACCTTGTCTGTGGTATTCTGAGTAGGATTCAATGATTGAATGACTGTGACGTGCTTCAAACTTGTAACCTACTGGGCGTTAGTGACAGACGCAAAAGAGTTATTCTATTCCGGTAGGGGAGGGAACCAAACCGGTGATTGGCAGCACTGTGACAGAGTGTGTGCATTAGCTTTCACTGCGCGGATGGGAGGTAGCTGCTGACAACAGTGAAACCTTACACGAGCTTGCCATGGAAAGGAGTAAGAAAGGATTGGATGAAGGCATTAGGAAAGCAGAGAGACGGAAGGGAAGGCATCTTCATACACATGTCTGAAGCTCTTACACCAATGATATACATAAGTATCTCTATCCTTATCTTTTATGTTATTTTCGTTCATCACCATATACATCTGAGTTTGCCTGACTAAGATTTACAAGATGACCATAGCTTGCTTCAATACTAACAATCTCCGTGGGATCGACCCTTACTCACGTAAGGTTTATTACTTGGACGACCCAGTGCACTTGCTGGTTAGTTGTGCGAAGTTGTGTAATGCCATGGTATTGAGCCACCAAGTTCTTGGAGCCATTACCGGGGATTATTTGAGTTGTGAAAAAGTATTGTTCACAATTTCGCGCACCACTCCACAAGACTATTGGGAGCAAATCAACACCTCCCTCGGAGAATTGAGTTCCAACATGGGACAACTAAGGGTGGAGCACCAAGAACATTCCATCCTCCTCCATGAAATTAGAGAAGATCAAAGAATCATGAGAGAGGAGCAACAAAGACAAGGAAGAGACATTGAGGAGCTCAAGCACTCCATAAGATCTTCAAGAGGAAGAACAAGCCGCCATCACTGAGGTGGACCCGTTCTTTAATCTCCTTGTTCTTTATTTTCTTGTTTTTTTTTTCGAATTTTCATGCTTATGTTTATCCATGTTTGTGTCTTATGATCATTAGTGTCTTAGTGTCTATGCCTTAAAGTTATGAATGTCCTATGAATCCATCACCTTTCTTAAATGAAAACTATTTTTATTACAAAAGAACAAGAAGTACAGGATTTCGAATTCATCTTTAAAACTAGCTTAATTAGTTTGATGTGGTGACAATACTTTTTGTTTTCTGAATGTATGCTTGAACAGTGCATATGTCTTTTGAATTTGTTGTTCATGAATGTTAAAATTGTTGGCTCTTGAAAGAATGATGAAAAAGGAGACATGTTACTGAGGATCTGAAAAATCATAAAAATGATTCTTGAAGCAAGAAAAAGCAGTGAATACAAAAAAAATGAAAAAAAGGAGAAAGAGAAAAAGAAAGAAAAAGAAAGAAATAAAGTTGTGATCCAAGGCAAAAAGAGTGTGCTTAAGAACCCTGGACACCTCTAATTGGGGACTCTAGCAAAGCTAAGTCACAATCTGAAAAGGTTCACCCAATTATGTGTCTGTGGCATGTATGTATCCGGTGGTAATACTGGAAGACAGAGTGCTTTGGGCAACGGCCAAGACTCAATAAGTAGCTGTGTTCAAGAATCATCATACTTAACTAGGAGAATCAATAACACTATCCAGATTCTGAGTTCCTAAAGAAGCCAATCATTCTGAATTTCAAAGGATAAAGTGAGATGCCAAAACTGTTCGGAGGCAAAAAGCTACTAGTCCCGCTCATCTAATTTGGAGCTAAGTTTCATTGATAATTTGGAGTCTATAGTATATTCTCTTCTTTTTATCTTATTTGATTTTCAGTTGCTTGGGGACAAGCAACAATTTAAGTTTGGTGTTGTGATGAGCGCATAATTTGTACGCTTTTTGGCATTATTTTTAGTATGTTTTCAGTAGGATTTAGTTAGTTTTTAGTATATTTTTATTAGTTTTTAATTAAAATTCACTTTTCTGGATTTTACTATGAGTTTGTGTGTTTTTCTATGATTTCAGGTATTTTCTGGCTGAAATTGAGGGACCTGAGCAAAAATCTGATTCAGAGACTGAAAAGGACTGCAGATGCTGTTGGATTCTGACCTCCCTGCACTCGAAGTGGATTTTCTGGAGCTACAGAAGCCCAATTGGCGCACTCTCAACGGCGTTGGAAAGTCGACATCCTGGGCTTTTCAGCAATATATGATAGTCCATACTTTGCCCAAGATTTGATGGCCCAAACCGGCGTTCAAAGTCACCTTCAGAATTCCCAGCGTTAAGCGCCGGAACTGGCACCAAAATGGGAGTTAAACGCCCAAACTGGCATAAAAGCTGGCGTTTAACTCCAAGAAGAGTCTCTACACGAAAATGCTTCAATGCTCAGCCCAAGCACACACCAAGTGGGCCCGGAAGTGGATTTTTATGTCTTTTACTCATCTTTGTAAACCTTAAGCTACTAGTACTCTATAAATAGGACCTTTTACTATTGTATTTTCATCTTTGGACATCTAGTTCTTAAATCATTTTGGGGGCTGGCCTCACGGCCATGCCTAGACCTTGTTCTTATGTATTTTCAACGGTGGAGTTTCTAAACACCATAGATTAAGGTGTGGAGCTCTGCTGTACCTCGAGTATTAATGCAATTACTATAGTTCTTCTATTCAATTCAGCTTGTTCTTGTTCCAAGATATCACTTGTTCTTCAACTTGATGAATGTGATGATCCGTGACACTCATCACCATTCTCACCCATGAATGTGTGACTGACAACCACCTCCGTTCTACCTTAGATTGAGTGAATATCTCTTGGATTCCTGATACACGATGCATGGTTGATCGCCTGACAACCGAGCGCTCGCCTGACAAACGAGCCAGCCATTCCGTGAGATCAGAGTCTTCGTGGTATAGGCAAGAACTGATGGCAGCATTCAAGAGAATCCGGAAGGTCTAACCTTGTCTGTGGTATTCTGAGTAGGATTCAATGATTGAATGACTGTGACGTGCTTCAAACTCCTGAGGGCGGGGCGTTAGTGACAGACGCAAAAGAATCACTGGATTCTATTCCGGCCTGATTGAGAACCGACAGATGGATAGCCGTGCCATGACAGGGTGCGTTGAACATTTCCAATGAGAGGATGGGAGGTAGCCACTGACAACGGTGAAACCCTTGCATAAGCTTGCCATGGAAAGGAGTAAGAGGGATTGGATGAAGACAGTAGGAAAGCAGAGAGACGGAAGGGACAAAGCATCTCTATTCGCTTATCTGAAGTTCTCACCAATGGAATACATAAGTATCTCTATCTTTATCTTTATGTTTTATTCATCATCTATACCCATTTGAGTCTGCCTGACTAAGATTTACAAGGTGACCATAGCTTGCTTCATACCAACAATCTCCGTGGGATCGATCCTTACTCGCGTAAGGTTTATTACTTGGACGACCCAGTGCACTTGCTGGTTAGTTGTGCGAAGTTGTAGTGATCACAATTTCGCCCACCAAGGAGCTCACATCTTCTCTTTTCTACCTTCTCTGTGATTTCGGGGCACTCAGTTTTCATGACTTCAAAGCCTAGCTCATATATGATCTCTTTATCAGACATCCACCCAAATTATAATGCATCGTGAAAGGTTCTAAATTTCTTCTCATCAAAAGGGGGTTGCTCCATAGGCTCCTTCTCTTTTCTTCTTTTAGAGCTCGACGATGCCATGAGTAACCTTTGATTTTGAATTTGTAGAAGTATGGATGGTTGTAGCTTAAAAGATGTAGCTATGAGAGTGTGTGAGAAAGCTTTTGATGGGAGAAGAAGTGTTGAGTGTGTATTTTGAAAGTGAGGAATTGGAATGGAAGGGTGTTAAGTGAAGTGGTATATATATATATAGGAGAATGGTGGGTGATTGAAGGGTGTGGATTGATGGTACGGCTTAATAGTGGATGGTTGGGGTTTGGCATTAGATGGACACAAGGATCACTACTTTTATGAGGTTCTTGGTTCAGTCTCTAGGATATCCTTCTTCCAATGTTGCATGGCAACACTTCCCAAGGCACTCCCCTTGAAGACATGTGTGTAGCCCTTTTTGTGAAGTGGCCAAACCCCCTTCCTTTGGTTGTCCCATCAGTTCCCTCCAACATTCCCTTCAATTCCCTTGCAAGACAAAAGAAGAGAGAGATTAGTTTGAATTGTGGCAGAAAAATAAGAATGGGAGGCTAACTACTTTTTTTATTTTTGCTTTTGACTAACTAAATGCCATTCATGAATACAAACCAACCGACCAGCTAAGTGTTCATGCATGAAACATTAGTGACACCAAACTTAGTTTGTGAGCATGTGGTGTAAAAAGATTTGGTTAGGCTCTAAGACTGACATGATATGAATTGTGTATGTGCCCTCTTAGTGTGCCCTGGACACCAAACTTGTTGTTCACTATATGTTGTATACAAAAATTCATCTAAGTGTTTGTTGAAATTGATTTGGAATTCATGAACTTGCTTTATTAACTACTATTAAAGATTTAAAGGAAAGGATATAAAACATGGGTTGACTCCCATGAAGCGCTTCTTTAACGTTATTAGCTTGACAGTTGTCCTTTGTCAAGGTGGTTGGTAATGCTTCAAATCTTCCCCTCTTGCAGTGAATCTGTCTCCATTGGCTTTATTAAGAAGCTCCACATGTTCTAAGGAAAGAATTTTGCTGATGGTGTACACTTGAGGTAGCTGAGATGGGATGGTGGGGAGATGAGGTGGGATAGGTGGAAAATAAGCAGAGATCACTTCATCTCCTGGAGAGAAATCCTCTGTAGGGAACTTCTTGTTCCTCCATCCCCTTGGGGCCTTTTTCCTTGTTTCCCTTGATTTTTCCTTGCTCCTTGTGGTTTCTTTTTCCAGGAAGATTTTGTTGCTGGTCTCATATGACTCTGGTGGGTCTAGCTCCTCTTGGGTTATGCTTGGCTGTTGTTCCTTCTAACCACATTGCTCGTCACCCAGAGGGATTCTCAGGTGTATTGTTTGTGCTTCCGTGCTTGTCTCCTCCATCAATGCCTTATTATGCGCTTTCCTTGATTCTTTGTTTTCTTGATCTGCTTCTTGTGAGGGTTTGAAGACATTGAAGGTGAGTTGTTCATCATGTATCCTCAATATTAGCTCTCCTCGCTCCACATCTATAAGCGCCTTGGCTGTGGCTAAGAATGGTCTCCCCAGGATGATGGGATGGATGTGACAACATACATTTAGTTAAATCACTAAATTAAACCTTTGTTTTATTTTACATTATTCTTTTTATTTTCTTTTTATTATTCTATTTCAATTTCTTTATCTTTTTGTATATTCTGCACGGTGCATTTTATTCTATTTGGTGTTTGTGTATAAGGAAGCAATGGATACTATGAATATAATCCTCACACTCAATGACTGCATGTTTCAACAAGTCTCCTTACCCACAGCACAAATAGAACAATTGCAAGCCACACAAGCCCCTAACTGTGATTCTATGGAGGAGCAGACAAGAACAGAAGCTGTGAACTATATCATCCTATCACTGAACAAGCCAACGACTTGGAATATTTTTCAAGGCCACGGAGTAATCCATACGACCCTAGACAGAGGAATTATCCTGATGATGGTTGGGCTAACCAAGGACGAGGGTACTCTAACATCTCTCACCAACAGCAAGCGGACCCAATACAATTCAAAATTTCCCTTAAGCTTGCTGTAGAGAGATTGTCTCAATCCACTGATGAGTTTGTTCAACAAACCCAAGACTTCATGCGAGAGACAAAAATAAACTTCAAAAATCATTAAATTTCCATCAATAATTCAGAAATCCAAGTGGAGCGAATTGCCAAGAAATTAGCAAAGAAGCAAAAGAATTCCCTTCCCAGTAAGGCAATCAATGCAAGGGATCTAGAAAAATGTATGAAGGTTGACCTAATTGACCCAACAGAACAAGAGGTTATTAAGGAAGAATCTCTCATCAACTCTCTAAGAAAGCCTCAACATTCACTCTTGGAAGCAAAAAAAGATTTGAATGAAGTGAACCCAGCTGAACCCCTAAAATTGGAGTTAAAACTCTTACCTCTAACTCTCAAATATGCATTCCTTGAAACTAGTGATACTTATCTAGTGATTATAAATGCATATTTGAGCAGTTAGAAGAGGAAGGGTTACTTAACATGCTGAGTGATCACAAGACTGCTATTGGGTGGACCATCAGTGACTTAAAGGGAATAAGCCTTACTATGTGCATGCACAAAATTCTATTGGAGGATAATTCTAAATCTTTGGTGCAAGCATAAAGAAGACTTAATCCAGTAACGAAGCAAGTTATACACAAAGAGGTAATGAAGCTGTGGGACGCATGGATCATCTATCCCATATCTAACAGTCCTTGGGTAAGCCTAGTGCAAGTTGTGCCCAAGAAAAGAGGGATCACAATAGTCCCTAATGAAAAAATGAGCTAATTTCTACAAGAACCGTCACTAGTTAGAGGATGTGCATTGACTATTGAAGGCTCAACTTAGCAAGTAGGAAGGATCACTTCCCTCTACCATTCATTGATCAGGATGTTTGAGAGGTTGGCAAGACATGCTTTCTATTATTTCTTGGATAGATACTTAGGGTACAACCAAATTGTGATTGACCCAATGGATCAAGAAAAGACAGCCTTCACATGCCCCTATAGTATTTTTGAATACCAACGAATGCCTTTCGGGTTGTGTGATGCACCCGCCACTTTTTAAAAGTGCATGCTTTCCATTTTCTCTAATATGGTAGAAAAGTTCATTGAGGTATTTATCGATGATTTTTCTGTCTTTGGTGATACTTTTGACACATGCCTAAACCACTTAGCTTTAGTTTGAGAATATGCCAAGAAACAAAGCTTGTTTTAAATTGGGCGAGATATCATTTTATGGTGACTGAGTTTATTGTTCTTGGGCACTAAATCTCAACTAAAGGCATAGAGGTTGATCAAGCCAAGGTGGAGTTAATTAAGAAATTACCACCTCCTGTAAATGTGAAAGTAATTAGGAGTTTCTTGGAATATGCAGGATTTTATAGAAGGTTTATAAATGATATTTCAAAAATTTCAAAATTATTGAGTGATCCGTTAGCTATAGATACTCCATTTGTTTTTGATAGAGAGTATTTGCATGTCTTTGAAATTTTTAAAACTAAACTTGTTTCTGCACCAATAATTGCTCTACCTGACTGGTCTTTACCTTTTGAGTTGGTATGTGATGCTAGTGACTTTGCCATAGGCACAGTTCTAGGTTAGAGAAAAGATAAGTTATTGCATGTCATTTACTACACGAGTCCTGTCTTATATGATGCAAAAAAGAACTACACAACAATTGAAAAAGAACTTTTAGCTGTGGTATTTACTTTTGATAAATTTAGATCATATTTAATTGGATCAAAAGCTATAGTCTGCACTGACCACTTTGCTTTTAAGTATCTTCTAGCTAAGCAAGATGCCAAACCAAAGCTAATAAGATGGGTGATACTACTCCAAGAATTCGACATTAAGATTCGAGATAAAAAAAGGGTCAAAGAACCCAGTTGCTGACCATTTCTCCAGAATCGAAGCTGAAGTAAGACAAGCACCTCTTCCACCAATTAATGAAGAAATTTCAGATGAACAAATCCTTTCAATGCATGTGATGCCATGGTTTGATGACATGGCCAATTACCAGGCTGGAAAAATCATCCCGAAAGAACTCAACTGGAATTAAAGGAGAAAGTTGATCCATGATGCCAGCTATTTTATATGGGATTCTTACTTGTTCAAGAGATGTTCAGATGGTATAATTCAAAGGTGCATTCCTGAAGAAGAAGTACAAGATGTTTTGTGGAATTGTCATGGTTCAAACTATGGTGGATACTTTAGTGGAGAGGGGACAACATCCAAGATTCTCCAAAGTGGACTTTACTGGCCAACACTTTTCAAGGATACCCGAGCCTTTGTAGAAAGCTGTAATAAATTTCAAAGTGCTGGAAACTTGTCCAAAAGACATGAGATGCCACAGAACTTCATTCTTGAGGTAGAGTTGTTTGATGTGTGGGGAATAGACTTCATAGAACTATTTCCATCCTCATATTCAAACCTCTATATAATAGTAGTTGTTAATTACATGTTTAAATGGGTGGAAGCCATGTCATCACCTCACAATGATGCTAAGGTGGTCATTAACTTCTTGAGAAAGAACATCTTTAGTAGATTTGGGGTGCCAAGGACATTGATTAGTGATAGAGAAAGCCATTTTTACAATAAGCAAGTTAAAGCTCTTCTTCAGAAATATAAGTAAAGCATAAGGTTGCAACTCCCTATCATCCACAAACCAGTGGATAGGTTGAGGTATCCAATAGAGAATTGAAAAGGATTTTTGAGAAGACGGTGAATGCTTTATGGATTGGGCAAAGAAGATTGGTGATGCCATCTGGGCCTACAGAACTGCCTTTAAAACTCCAATTGGTATGTCACTTTATCAGCTTGTTTATGGCAAGACATGTCACTTACCGATTGAGCTAGAACACTGAGCATACTGAGCAATCAAGTTCCTCAACTTTGATGCTAAGAGTGTGGATGAACGAAGACTGCTACAACTCAATAAGCTCGACAAATTTAGGATTGAGGCATATGAGAATTCTCAATTATATAAGGAGAAGACAAAAAGATGGCATGACAAGAGGATAATCCTAAAGGAGTTCAAACCAGGGCAGAGAGTTTTACTATTTAACTCAAGGTTGAAGTTATTTCCTGAAAAACTCAAGGCAAGATGATCGGGACACTTCACAGTGAGCAAAGTATCTCCCTACAGACACATTGAGGTTATAGAAGAGGACACTGGAAGAAGATTCACAATCAATGGGCAGCGATTGAAGGATTATCTCGAAGAAAAAGTAGACCGATGATGAGCATATATTTTATACGCTTTTTGGCATCATTTTCATAGAGTTTTTGTTATGTTTTGTTTAAGTTTTATTATGTTTTCATAGGTTTTAATGTAAAATTCACATTTTTGGATTATACTTTGATTTTGTGTGTTTTATGGTGATTTCAGGTATTTTCTGGCTGAAATTGAAGAGCCTGAGCAAAAGTCTGATTCAGAAACAGAGAAAGGGCTGCAGATGCTGTCAAGATCTTACCTCTGTGCACTTGAAGGAGCTTTTCTGGAGCTACAGAAGCCCAAATGACACACTCTCAGCGGCTATAGAAAGCTAACACCCAGCGCTTTGCAGAAATATATAATAGTTTATACTTTGCTTTGAAAATAAAAGCCCAAAACTGGCGTTCAACGCCAGCTACCAGCCCCATTCTTGGCGTCCTATGCCGAAAAGGGAGTCCCAAGCCAGCGTTCAACGCCACTAAGAGGTATTAGCTCATGGAGACACCCCAAGCTCAGTCCAAACACTCACCAAGTGGACTCGAAAAGTGGATTTTCGCACTATCAACCTAGTTTATCCTATTTCTATAATCCTTAGTTAGCAAATTAGTATTTATAGAAGGAGATCACCCTAACTTTTGATCTTCTTCCTCCCCCATTTTATTTTCGAACACTATTATGTACAGTAGGAGTCACTAACCTCCTAAGGTTAAGGTTAGGAGCTCTACTGAGTTTCATGGTTTAATTATATTACTGTTTTAATTCAATATGTTTGATTATATTCTCTTATGCATTCTCGTTCTTCATCTCAGGAATTGAGGGTGACCCGTGACAATCACCCTTGTTCTACATGGGTTCCATGTGAGTCTTAACCCGGATAGTGTTGAACCAAAGCTAGAGATTGCATTGCGGATTCCAATAGAGTACTTGGGCAACTTTGGATACATGACATGAAATCCTGTTGACCGTAGGTAAGTGAGGTCTCTGTGGCACTAAGGCTGGAGTCTGAGAAGCAACGTTCCCAGATCTGGAAGATCTGCCTTGTCTGTGGCACCTTGAGTAGGATCGTGAAGGGGAGTGGATTACTTAGAGCTTCATCTTTTGCTACAGTGAGAAACCTAGAGGTGGCTTGATGAGAGGACATGAGTCACTTTCGTGCCATTGATTTCACACCTATCTAGTAACATTCTATTTATCTGTTTTATATGTTTTCTAGACAAACTATAATTTCTATCCGCCTAACTAAGATCTTCAAGGTATCCATTGCTTTCTCAAACCAACAATCTCTGTGGGATCGACCCTCACTCACCTGAGGTATTACTTGGATGACCCGGTATACTTGCCAGTCTATCTGTGTGAAACGTGCAAAGCCAGTTTTGTGCACCAAGTTTTTGGCGCCGTTGCCGGAGATTGTTCGAATTTGACAAACAACCGGATTATCTTGTTGCTTAGATTAGGTACTTTTTACTATTTTGTTTGAGTCTTTTATTTTCTTTTCAAAAAATTTCAAAACCTTTTCTTTTCTTTATTGATTTTTATCTTTTATTTGAGTCTTTTGTTCTTATTCTTGTTAAAGTGTCGAACTTTCTTGCTTTCTTTTCAAAAAAAAAATTCTAAAATAGTGTCTTTTGTTTGATTCTAGTGTCAATTCTTAAGTTTGGTGTCCTTTGTGTGTTTTTTGTTTCCTTTGAATTTTCGAAAATTGTCTTTGTATTTTTTCTTGGTATTCAAGTTGTTCTTATTTCTTTTCTTGTTTTGATCTTAAAATTTTTAAGTTTGGTGTCTTTTGGTATTTTTTTCTTAATTTTTGAAAATTAGTACTCTTTTGATATAAAAATTTTAAGTTTGGTATCTTTTGGTTGTTTTTCTCTTTCTTCATTAATTCAAAAATTAAAAAAATAATATCTTTTTATCTTTATTCAAAATATTTTTGAAAATTTCAACAAAATTTTAATTTTTAATTTCAAAATCATTATCTTATCTTATCTTAATATCAAATCTTATCTTTTTTATCTTTTCAAATCTTTTTTTAATATTGATTCTTTCTTATCTTATCTTCCTTTTAAATTTTAAAATTCAAAACTTTTTCAAATCTTTATCTTTTCTTATCTTATCTTTCTTTAAATTTCAAATCATTATCTTATCTTATCTTAGTTTTAAATTTCAAAATCAAATCTTTTCAAAAATCAAATCTTTTCAAAAATCAAATCTTTTTCAAATCTTTATCTTATCTTATTTCAAATTCAAAATTCAAAATCAAATCCTTTTCAAATCTATTCAAATTTTTATCTTATCTTTTCTAATTTTAAATTTCAAAATTTTAAAATCAAATCTTTTTCAAATCTCCTATCTTATCTTATTTTCAACTCTTTTTTATTTAGTTACTTGTTTTCTCTTTCTTCTTTTTCAAAACATCCTAACTAATTCTTTTCTCTTCTATTTTCGAAAACTTCTCATCTCTTTCTCTCTCCTCTTTTTCGAAAATCATCTTTCAATTTTCAAAATCTTTTTAGTTAATTAGCTTTTAATTTCCTGTTTAATTAATAAATAAAATAAAAACAAAAAAATATTTTAATTCTAGTTTCTCTTTTTACTTTTTAAATTTTCAAATTCTTCTACCTTTTCATTCGAATTCTTAATCTCATTCCTCTATCTTCATTCTTCTTTCTTTTTCACATCTCATAGGGAGTTCTCTATCCTTTGACATAGAGCTTCCATTCTTCTTCTTTCTTGTTTATAAGCAGGAACAGAGATAACGAACCTCTCTTTGATCATGATCCTGAACCTGAAAAGACCCTAAGGAAGCATTTGCAACAAGCTAAAGCAAAATGCTCCAGAGGAAACGTCATAGAACTTTTCAAACAAGAGACTGAAATTACAAACATGGCAGTCGAACAAAACAATGGAGGAGATACAAGGAAGGTTCTTGGTGACTTCACTTCACCAACTTCTGACCTTTATGGAAGAAGTATCTCTATACTTGCCATTAGAGTAAATAACTTTGAGCTTAAGCCTCAGTTAGTCTCTCTAATGCAACAGAATTGCAAGTTCCATGGACTTCCACTGGAAGATCCACATCAGTTCCTATCTGAATTCTTGCAAAATCGTGATACTGTTAAGACCAATGGAGTGGATCTTGAGGTCTACAGACTTAATTTTTTCTCCTTTGCTATTAGAGATGGAGCTAGGATATGGTTGTATTCCCAACATAAGGAAAGCTTATACTCTTAGAAAAAGTTGGTCAATGCTTTCTTGGCCAAGTTCTTTTCACCTCAGAAAATGAGCAAGCTCAGGGTAGAAGTCTAAACCTTTAGACAAAAAGAGGGTGAATCCCTCTATGAAACTTGAGAAAGATACAAGCAACTGATCAGGAGATGTCTTCCTGACATGCTCTCAGAATGGTCTATCCTAGGCATCGTCTACTATCTGAGATGTCCAGGATATCCTTGGACCATTCTATTGGTGGATCACTCCACTTAAAGTGATTGCAAATAACTAATTCATGTACACTTCTGAGAGGAACACTATGAACATGGGTAGCTCAGAAGAAAGGAGTCCTAGAAGTTGACACTCTGAATGCCATATTGTCTCAAAACAAGATCCTGACCCAACAGGTCAATGTGATCTCTCAACACTTGATTGGAGTGCAAGCTGCAGCTAGCAGCACTCAAGACACCTCCTATAATGGAGATGCCTATGATCCAGATCAACCCATGATGCAAGAGATGAATTACATGGGAGACCCGTATAGAAACACCTATAATCCTTCACGGAGGAATCATCCTAACTTTTCATGTAAGGATCAACTGAAGCCTCAGTAAGGCTTCAACAATAATCAAGGTGGAAGAACCCAGAATAGGTTCAACAACAGACCACCATTCCCATCTTCTCAGCAATAGATGGAGAGTTCTAAAGAGTCTTTTTGACTTAGCAACCATAGTCTATGAACTCTCTAAGACCACTCACAGTTTCATAACAGAAACTAGGTCCTCCATCAGAAATCTAGAGGTACAAGTTGGTTAGCTGAGTGATAAACCACTATTTTATGGTTTATATTGTATTTAATTGGGTGGTTTTATCAAGCTTTTCACCCACTTATTCATAAGATTTGCATGATTTTACAATTTCTTCTTAGTTTAGTTCTATGATTGAAAACATGCTTCTTTGGTCTTAATTTAGCTAATCTTAATCCTCTCTTATTACCATTCGATGCCTTGATCTGTGTGTTAAGTGTTTCAGGCTTCATAGGGCAAGAATGGCTTAGAAGAATGAAGAGGAAGTGCGCAAAGATGGAAGGAATACAAGGAATTGAGGAGATGACCAGCAAAAAGACACGCGGTCGCATGGCTCACGCGACCGTGCGAAATGGAAGAAATTAGAGTGACGCGATCGCGTGCCTGACGCGACCGCGCGGATTGGAAGCCACACGAACGACGCAAAGCATGGACGACGCATATGCGTGGTACGAGAAATGCTAAGTGACACGAACGCGTGGATGACGCGGACGCGTGACGTGCGCGATCTGCAGAATTACAAAAGTCACTGGCAGAGATTCTGGGCCGCATTTCAACCCAATTTTTGGCCCAGAAACACAGATTAAAGTCAGGGAACATGCAGAGACTCAAGATGCTTTCGTAATTCACAATTTTAGTTTTAGATGTAGTTTTTAGAAAGAGAGGTTCTCTCCTCTCTCTTAGGTTTTAGGATTAGGATTCCTCTTAATGGATTTAGGATTCAACTCTTCATCAGGTTCAATATTTCCTTTACTTTATATTTATCTCTTATTTTCATATACTTTAATACTTTTATTGGTATTTGATTTATGTTGCCCAATTGGCTTATAAACTTTTCATGTTATGATTTCAATTCAGCTTTCTACATTCTTCGTTTTGGTTAGAAAATCAGTAACTCTTGAGTTATCAAACTCAACGTGATCGATAACCGCTATCTTTACTAATTAGCTTGAACTTCTATAATCCCAATCTTTTCCTAGGAATTAACTAGGATTTGAAGATCAAACTAATTAGCCACTTGACCTTCCTTTGCAACAGCAGAGGTTAACTAAGTGGAGTCAAGATTCAATTTTCATCATCATTGATAAGGATAACTAGGATAGGCCTTCCAATTTTTCATACCTTGCCAAGAGTTTATTTTACAGTCATTTATTTATTTTACTTATCATTTATTTTATTTGTTTCTCATTCTCAAAACCCCCAAATTACAAACTCATAACCAATAATAAGAACATACCTCCCTACAATTCCTTGAGAAGACGACCCGAGGTTTAAATACTCGGTTATCAATTTTAAAGGGGTTTGTTACTTGTGACAACCAAAACGTTTGTAAGAAAGGTTAATTGCTTGGTTTAGTAACTATACTTACAACGAGAGTTTACTATAACTTCTAAACCATCAATCTTCAGTTCTTCAAAAATGGCGCCGTTGCCGAGGAATTGCAAACGTGTGCCTTATTATTGGTTATTGTAAATAGTTTTAAAAAAAATATTTTTCTTTTACTTGTTTATTTGTTTTCTCTCTTCCCTCTTATTTCTGATAGCTACTATGAACTCTCACCCCTTTTGCTATGAGTCTGGTTACAACTATGTTGCAGGAAGAGGAGATTATAATGAGAACAGGCAACAAGGTTGGAACAATCAAAGATGGGAGGAGCCACAAGGATTTAATCAACCCTCATGGCAACAACCACCTCCAATGGACTATCAACAACCGTTCTGTGGTGCATATCAAGGCAATGGCTATGATGAGCACTCTTTTGATTATCAACAACCACCACCATACGCCCATGAACCCCCTCCTCAACATAGCTTTGGACCACCATACTCACGAGCCCCTTACCACCAAACACCGTCATACGATCCTAACCCGTACCCACCATACCAACCATCTTATGAGCCAAATGAACCATACACAGAACCACCACCTCAATATACACCATCTCCTTATCATTATCAAGATGAACCACCTTCCTACCATGAACTCTTTCTCCCAACAAATGAACCCTCCTATCCACCCCAAACCTCCGTGGAAAGCAAACTTGCCTCTCTCTTTAGTCTCACCTCTACTCTTCAAGCACTTATATCCCGCATAGGCCAACCCTCTACACCCAATATTCAACCCTCAAGCTCCAATGCACTTCCATCTCAACCACACAATGATCCACCCATCCCATCACCACCACCCATGGAAGAGCACCCACATCCATCAACCCAAGAACAACATGATCCCACTGATACTATTGACATAGAACAAGAGAGAAAGGATCATCTTCGCGAATCCATACTTCATAAGGAGCTAGAGGAGGCACTAAAGGTGAAGGTAGTAGAGACCCTTGAAGTTGACAGCGCGATTGAAGAACTAGTGAAAAAAGACGACAATGAGGATTTTGTGCTTGAAGGTGAAGAAATAGTTGAAAAGAAAATCATCGAGGATGAATACGATTTCATACTTAAATACCTGGATCAAGCAAGAAATTGATTACCTTTCCAACGTTTGGACATTCAAAGAACCCCCATGGTTTCATGTGGGAAATCTACTGAAGAACGTAGCAGGAAGGAGAAATTGGGCACTTCGGTGGATAGTGAGCAGCACAATTTGATATTGGAACAAGTGGAGGAAGCCAGAATTATTGAAGAAGAAGAGGAGGCAGTGGTTGAAGACTTAGGAGATGCTGAACCTCCATGGGAAAGTTAAGTTATAGAACCTCCTTCAAAGACATTTGAAACTGATGTTGAGGAGGGTGTACAACCTCTAAAGCATATCATAGTTGAAGACTTTGAAGGAGACGATCAAGAGATGGATTCAATCATTAATGAAGTCTTATCTACATTTGAATCCTCTCCCATTGGACTTGACATGGAAATTAAAGAAGAAGAAGCACAACATCCCATGCCCTTGGTGAACAATGAAGAAGAGATTAAATTGGAAGAAATTCACCAAAAGGAAGAGGTTGATATTGAAGATTACAAAGAGGTGGCAGATGTCGAAGAGGAGCACAAGGGTGTGGAGCTTGCACGTTCATTAGAAACACCTCCCCCGAAGTTGCCATCATCCTTCACAAGTAAAATTCATATCCCTTAGCTTTCTAATCCCACTTGAATATAGACTACTGGAGACAGATGGTCAACTTAGAGCTCTTTGTGGCATTAAGAGTAAGAGGAAGATGATCAGTGGTAAGAATTGTCCTGCAAGGTTCATTATAGTTGGAAGCTTTAAGTTTAAACGCAAAGGTTGGTGTCGAGCTCAATTGAATGGGTCTAGGACGCTATTTGGTGACTGCAGTGAGAATTCAAATTACTTATCACCCAGCTGGAAAAATACAGATCCCGACAAAAATGGGTGTAAAAGCAAGATTTGGGATCCTGGAATCTACTCTGACATTTGTCACCCCAGGAGCCTAAGAATCTGTTTGAAGCTTCTTAAGGGCTTTACATGCTTAGTTTGGGACCCCGGAGGATGTTGGCATTCTAAACACTGGTGCAGATTCCTGGATCAGTACAAGCACAAGCCACCATAACAAGGAGCTCACCAGAATGTCCAACTTAAGGACTTTAACTAAAAGTGCTAGGTGGGAGACAACCCACCATGGTATGATCGTTCCTTTTTCAGTTTAAATTTTAGTCTGTTTTTGAGTTTTGATTGAACCTGGAATTTTGCATAACATTCATTGCATCTGCATTTGCATCTTATTCAAAAAAAAAAGCACGCATGCGACGCGGCAGCGTCGCTGACGCGTCCGCATCACTAGTGCGTTGGGTAGAAAAGAATTGAACAGAGAATCACGCGAGAGCGTGACTGGAGGTGCGCCTTTAGCATCAATGTCTCCACGCGACGGCATCATGTGGGAACTTTGGCCTCCCACGCGGCCGCGTCACCCACACGGCCGCGTGCCATGAAAATCGACGTGAAAAGGATGCATAGCCGAAAGTTATGCTGGAGTGGTGCTGGACTGGTGCTGAAAGCACAACCTTACCACGTGGACGCATGGCTCACGCGTCTGCGTCATATCCCCATATTGGCCGCTCACGCGATCGCGACGACCACGCGATTGCATCACCCAAAATTTGGCAAAATAAGATTCTGAATATAGAGTTGTGCGAGCGCGAGGCTGCCCTCGCGCCAGTAGCATAAACTGTGTCATGCGACCGCATGCCCGACGCGACCGCGTCGATTAACTTCAAACGCAAGTCACGCGACCGCGTGCCCCACGCGTCCGCGTCGCTTGCGCTGCACAGCTTATCCTAATTTGCCAAATATCTTATCTTTTCTTCCCCAATCCAAATTTTTCCCTCCCTCCTTTCTTACTCACTTCTTTCCCTTCTCATTCTTCTTATCTTTCATTTTATTTATTTGCATATTTCATTTATTGCATTTTAATTTAGTGCATATTTTTCTTTTTTTTTTCTAAATTTATTATTTTTTCCTTTGGTGTTGATTTTCTTATTTAACTGTTGCATATTTTCTGGTATAATTTTTAGTGACTTGTTTTACAATGTTGGGTGATGCTATTTTTCTGTCAATGTCAATCTTTTATGATACCTGTATTCCTTTTGCATTGACATGAACTTACATTGTCTTTCATTACCCACTCTCTTCCCCATTGTTGAACATTTTGTATCACTGGCATGCCATGGCTTCTATTGTTTTCTCACGTACATGTTGAAGCTTCCATGTAAATGAGACCCTTATCATTTGACAATAACCCATCCATACTTCATTTATTTTTATTTCTGGGTTACTTTTCTTCCCTTTTTCTTTCAGGATGGCCACCCGGAGGGGAACCGGAAGACGTTTACATGGGGAGATAAGATAAGTCCAACTGCACAATCTTTGGAGAGAAGCATCAGTTGGAACCGCCCGTCCACCTGCACATCTCAGCCTGCACCGAGGACGGTGCAATCTCTAAGTATGGGGAGGTCGATACCGATCTCCATGGGTTAGTTAGTCCCTTCTCAACACCAATGTTAATTTGTTAATTGTTGCATTTGCATGTTTGTTTGATTTTATGCATTTAGTCACTACTTGATTGAAGTAATATTTTCTTTTTCAAGAAATTTTTATAGTATTTCACTAATTTAAATTGAAAATTTTTTGTTAAATTTGTTTGAAGTTGTATTTGGAACATAGGTAAAAGCTAGAACACACAACCTGTAAGATTTGAGCTTAATTGTATGGTTACATTATTTAACCATAATATTTTATTCTTGTGTGTTTTCTTCTCTATAATTGCAATCTTTACTTTGTTCCATTCTATATGTCCATTATTTAGTATATTTACATACTTGCATATGATTGAGGCCATTGTTTGATTCTAGCTCACCATTCCCAAATTAGCCTACCTTTTACATCACCCTTGTTAGCCCCCTTGAGCCTTTAAATCCCCTCTTGTTTTATAACCACATTACTAGTCTTAAGCAGAAAAACAAAATAAAAATTCCAAGTTGAATCCTTGGTTAGCTTAAGATAAATATTATGTAAAATTTAAGTGTGGGGAATTTTATGGGAACATGGGATGATAAAAAAAAGTAGGGAATTAATTTGAATAAGTTATTTGAAAATTTGGGAAGCTTGCTCATATGAAATCAAAATAATTAAATTACCATGTGCATTGAAAAAAAAAATTCAAGTAATTGAATAAGGGGATACAAAAAAAATAATAATAAAATAAAAAAATATTACCCCAAAATAAAATAAAAAAAAAAAAGAATCAATGCACACGGGACAAAATTCAAAAATAAGTTTGATACATGAGCATGTAATACAAAAGTGGGAAAAATTTGGGTAGCTAGGTAAAGCATTTTAAATTGTATAAAGTATGTATATGTTAGGTGAGATCTTAGACTAATCAAGGATTCAATTATTTAGCTCACTTAGCCTTATATATATACCCTTACCCTTACCTTAGCCCCATTACAACCTTGAAAAAGACCTCATGATGTTTGTATGTATACATTAAATATTTGTTGATTGATTAGATGAAGAACAAAGTTTAGAAAGTATGACTAGGGAAGAGTAGAGTGGATTACCCTATACATTTGAAAGATTAGAATGATATACACTACCAGTGAGGGTTCAATGCTTGATTCTATGTTCCCTGCTTTTATGAGCTATCTTCTTACAAGTTTACTTATTTTCACTGTATGATTTGAATTAGTGAAATCCAGTTCATATTTATTCTTGAAGGATTTATTTACTTTTTTATCAAGTAGGTAGAAACATTTTTTATATAGTTGCATTCACATTCATAGGTTGCATTGCATGAGTCTTGCCTTTCCCTACTCATTTATTTGGTCTCCTTGAGTTTAGAATGAGGACATGCTAATGTTTAAGTGTGGGAAGGTTGATAAACCACTATTTTATTGCACAAAAGCTGGCGTTGAACACTAGTGAAGGTATTAGAGATGGGCGTTCAACGCCCAAAGAAACACAAGTCCTGCATTGAATGCTACAATAGGAGTAGTCCAAGCCCACTGAAAACCCTCCTATTGAAGAACTGATGGAACCAAAGGTTCATGAGGAGCCCATTGAAGTTCCCTTGAATGCTTGGTTGAAAATATTAGAATCTGAAGAGTACTCCTCCTCTTCTAAGGAAGAGGGAACTAGGGAAGAGTAAGTTGCTCAATACTTAGGAATTCTGATGAAGCTGAATGCCAAGATATTTGGCACAGAGGCATTAGAGGAAGAACCTCTAGTGCTCACCAAGGAACTCAATGCCTTGGTTTAGCAGAAGTTACCTCAGACGAAGCCGGATCCCAGACGCTTCTTAATTCCTTGCACCGTAGGTACCATGACCTTTGATAAGGCTCTGTGCGACCTAGGGTCAAGCATAAACCTCATGCCTCTCTCTGTAATAGAGAGGCTGGAAATCTTTGAGGTACAAGCTGCAAGAATCTCACTAGAGAGGGCAGACAAGTCCATGAAAAAGGCTTATGGACTGGTAGAGGATGTCTTGGTGAAGGTTGAAGACCTTTACATCCCTGCTGACTTCATAATCCTAGATACTAGAAAAGAAGAGGATGAATTCATCATCCTTGGAAGACCCTTCTTAGCTACAGCCAAGGCTATGATTGATGTAGAAAGAGGAGAACTAGTCCTGCAATTAGATTAGGACTATCTTATGTTTAAGATTCATAAACCTCCTTCTACCTCAGCTGAAAGAAGTACCATTCATAAACATGAAGTGCTTTAACCAATGATGAGAGAACTTTTGCGTGGTCTAGAATTCAGAATAAATTCCCATTGCAAGTATAGCTTCTAAACCAATAAAAGTCCTTTCATACAAATGTTTTGGTTGTCACAAGTAACAAACCCCTTTTTAAAATTGATAACCGAGTATTTAAACCTCGGGTCGTCTTCTCAAGGAATTGCAGGGAGGTATGTTCTTATTATTGGTTATGAGTTTGTAAATTGGGGTTTTGAAGTTTGGGCAATGGGCACAAGTATATTTAAATGACAAGTAAAATAAATTAACAATAATAAAATCTCTTGGAAAGGTATAAGAACTGGAAGTCCTATCCTAGTTATCCTTATCAATTGTGATGAGAATTGGATTTTTCTCTCACTTTGTTAACCTCTAACTATGAAGGTAAGTTAAGTGGATGAATTAATTCGAATCCTCAAGTCCCAGTCTTTCCTTGGGAAAAGTTAGAGTTATTGGATCTCGAATCAATTCTTGAAGAATTCCAATTTTCAATCAACAATGAGTTTGATAACTCAAGAGTTACCAATTAATCAACCAGAGCCAAAAGGTAGAAAATCTAAATAAAAATCATTTATCTGAAAACATCTCAGTAATGTATATTAAATAAGAAAATCAATCCTAACATGGAAAGTTCATAAGCCAATTGGGCAACACAATTCAGATATAAATGAAAGCATCAGAGTAAATAAAAATAAAAGAGAAAATAAATAAAAAGAACATTGAACCTGAGATGAAGATGAAATATTCCTAATTTCTAAAAAATCCTAATCCTAAATCCTAAGAGAGAGGAGAAAGCCTCTCTCTCTAAAAACTACATCTAAATCCTAAAAAGTGAATTATCAAAGCATGATTATGAATGAATGGATTTTTCCACTTTATAGCCTCTAATCTGTGTTTTCTGGGCCGCAAATTGGGTCGAAAACAGCCCAGAAATCGCTGGAGAAGAAATATGCCACGCTGATTTTCGTAACTGCGACGTGTCCGCGTGGATGACGGGTTCGCGTCGCCTAGCATCAAGGCAACTATGGCATATTATATATCAAATCGATGCCCCGGATGTTAGCTTTCCAACACAACTGAGACCGCGTCGTTTGGACCTCTGTAGCTCAAGTTATGACCGTTTTAGTGAGAGAGGGTCAGGCTGACAGCTTTGCAGTTCCTTCAATTTCTTGTATTCCTTCCGCTTTTGCATGCTTCCTTTCTATCCTCCAAGCCATTCCTGCCCTATAATCCCTGAAATCACTAAACACACATATCACGGCATCTAATGGTAATAAGAGAGGATTAATATTAGCAAATATAAGACCAAAGAAGCATGTTTTCAATCATAGCACAAATTTCGGAAGGAAAACGTAAAACATGCGATTAGTATGAATAAATGGGTAAAGAGTTGATAAAAACCACTCAATTGAGCACAAGATGAACCATGAAATAGTGGTTTATCAACCTCCCCACACTTAAACATTAGCATGTCCTCATGCTAAGCTCAAGAGAACTAAAAGAGTGAAGGGGAATGGTAGAATGTATGAAATGCAACCTATCTATATAAATGCAACTACATGCAAATCATATAAAATAAAGACAAGTAAACTTGTAAGAAGATAGCTCATGAAAGCAGGGAACATAGAATTAAGCACTGAACATTCACTGGTAGTGTATATCACTCTAATCTCTCTAGTGTATAGGGTAATCACTCTACTCTTCCCTGGTCATGCTTTCTAAACATTGTTCTTCATCTAACCAATCAACAAATAATTAATGTACCAATGCACACATCATGAGGTCTTTTCAAGGTTGTAATGGGGCCAAGGCAAGGGTGAGGATATATGTATGGCTAAGTGATCTATAAATTGAATCTTTGAGTAACCTAAGCTATCACCTAACATACATACATTCTATATAACTTCTAAAATCATGCCTAGCTACCCATAATTCCCACTTTTGTATAATTCCCATACTCATGTACCAAAAAATTTTTTTATATTTCTTTACTTTTATCACATGTGCATTGATCTTTATTAAAGCTTAACATTGGGGTAATTTTATCCCCTTATTCACTTACTTATTTATTGAATTTTTTTTTTTTTTTGTCTGAAACATAACTTATCAATGCACATGGATTTTCCATTATATATATATATATATATATATATATATTTATTATTTTGGTTTTTCATGAGTAGGTTCCCAAATTCTCAATATTCAAATAAATTAGAAACATGATACATTCCCTTATTAACCCATGTTCCCACAGTTTCCCCACACTTAGTTGATACATAATCTCTATCTTAAGCTAACCAAAGATTCAAAAATTTTTTACTTTTATTTTTTTGCTTAAGGCTAGTGATGTGGTTATAGAACAGAAGGGGGTTAAAAGGTTCAAAGTGGCTAACAAGGGTGATGTAAAAGGTAGGCTTATTTGGGATAAGTGAGCTAATAACAAATAATGGCCTCAATCATATGCAAGCATGTAAATACACTAAATAATGGACATATAGAATGGAACAAAGCAGAGATTGCAATTATAGAGAAGGAAACACACAAGAATAAAAATTTATGGTTAAATAATGTAACCATATAAATAAGCTCAAAATCTCACAGGTTGTGTGTTCTTTGGCTCAAAAACCATGTTCCAAATACAACTTCAAACAAGTGTAACAAAACATTTTATTCAAATTAGTGAAATGCTATAAAAAGTTTCTTGCAAAAGAAATTATTACTTTAACCAAGTGGTAAAATATGCAAAAATCAAACAAATATGCAAATGCAACAACTAACAAGAAAAATAAACCATTGGTGTTGAGATACAAGAGTAACTAACCTATGGAGATCGGTATCGACCTCCCCACACTTAAAGATTGCACCGTCCTCGGTGCATGCTAAGATGTGCAGGTGGACGGGTTGCTTCAACTGATGCTTTTCTCCAAAGATTGAGCAGATGAACTTGTTTGTCTCCCCAGTAAGAAGCTTTTCCTTTTCCTTTGTGGTGGTCATCCTGAAAGAAGAGGAAAAAGAAGAAAAAGTAACCCAGAAATAAAAATAAGAATATAAATAAAGTCTGGGTGGGTTAATGCCAAATAATGGGGGTCTCAATTACATGGTAACTACAACATGCAAGTGAGAAAATAGTGGAGACACATGGCATATCAATAATGTAAAAATTTGCAAAAATGAGGGAAGAGAGTGTGGGTAAGGAGAGATAATATAAATTCAAATCAAGGCAAAAATGATACAGGTATAAAAGATTGGCATTGATATAAATAATATTACCTAACCAGAATAAAACAAGCTACTAAGCACTCAAAATAATTCAAGAGAAGATGCAACAGTTAAATAAGAAAATTCAACACCAAAGGAAAAATAATGAATTTAGAAAAGAAGGAAGAATATACACTAAATTAAAATGCAATGAATGGAATATGCAAATAAATAAGAAGAATGAGAAGGGAAAGAAGTAAGTAAGAAAGGAGGGAGGGAAAAATTAGGATTGGGGAAGAAAAGATAAGATAATTGGCAAATTAGGATAAGCTGTGCGGCGCAAGCGACGTGGACGTGTGGGGCACGCGGTCGCGTGACTTGTGCTTTAAGTTAATCGACGCGGTCGCGTCGGTCACGCGGTTGCGTGACACATATGATGCTTCTGGCACGAGTGCAGCCTCACGCCTGCACAACTCTCTGTTCGAATTATTTTATTTGCCAAATTTGGGGTGACGCGATCGCGTGGAGCATGCGATCGCATGAGTGGGCTTTTAAAAGGGAATGACGCGAACGCGTGAGCCACGCGTCCGCGTAGGTAGAATTGTGCGTTCAGCACCAATCCAGCACCACTCTCGCACAATAATTCGTTGTGCACCCTTTTTACGTCGAAAATCAGGGCACGCGGCCGCATGGGGCACGCAGTCGCGTGGGTGGCCATTATTCCCATGTGACGTGGACGCGTCAGCTACGCGGTCGCGTGGGACGATTTGTGCCACTGGCACGCCTCCAGCCACGCTCCAGCGTGACTCTCTGTTCGTTTTTATTTTCTCCCCTCTCCTTGCGATGCGGACGCGTCGCTGATGCGGTCGCGTCGCGTGGCATTTTTTTTTATGCATGAAAAATGCAGAATGCAATGCTAATATGAATGTTATGCAAAACTCCAGGTTCAATATAATAAGATAAAATAAGACTCGGAAACAAATAAAACTAGATAAAAATGAAAAAAAAATGATCATACCATGGTGGGTTGTCTCCCACCTAGCACTTTTAGTTAAAGTCCTTAAGTTAGACATTTGGTGAGCTCCCTGTTATGGTGGTTTATGCTTGTACTGATCCAGGAATCTCCACCAGTGTTTAGAATTACAGTAGCCTCCGGGATCCCAAATCTTGTTTTTGCACCCGTCTTCTGGTTGAGCAATATTGTTCCATCCGGGTGGCAAACAGTCTGAATTCTCACTGAAGCAGCCAGACAACTTCCTAGTCCCATTCAGTTGAGCTCTAAACCAACCTTTGCATTTAAATGTTGAGCACACAACCATGTTGAACCTTGCAGGATAAATCTTATCACTGACCATCTTCCTTTACTCTTAATGCCACAAAGAGCTCTAAGTTGACCATCCGTCTCCAATAGCCCATATTCAAGTGGGGTTAGAAAGCTAAGGGATATGAATTTTACCCACTTGAATGTTGTGAAGGATGATGGCAACTTAGGGGGAGGTATTTTTAATGAAATTGCAAGCTCCACTCCCTTGTGCTCTTCTTTGACAACTACCACCTCTTTGCAAGCTTCTTCAATATCAACCTCTTCCTCTTGGTAGCTTTCTTCTGATTCAATTTCCTCTTCATTATTCACCAAGGGCATGGGAGGTTGTGCTTTTTCTTCTTGAATCTCCATCTCTTGATCAACCTCTTCCAAGTCTTCAACCATAACATGCCTTGGGGGTTGTACACCCTCCTCAACAACAAATTCAAACTCCTTAGAAGAGGGTTCTGTGACTTGAGGTTCCCGTGGAGGTTCTGCATCTCCTAAATCTTCAACCACTTCTTTCTCTGCAACTATTATGGCTTTCTCCACTTGTTCCAGTATAAAGTCATGCTCCTTATTGTCCACTGGAGTCTCTAGTGTCTCCTTCATGCTACGTTCTTCATTAGATTCTCCACATGAAGCCATGGGGGTCCCTTGAGTGTCCGAACGTCCGGAAGGTAATTGACTTATTGCTTGCTCCAATTGATGAAGGGTTGCATGAAATTGATCTACTGTTTCCTTAAAATGATCCCTTAACTCTTGCTCCATTTCAATAGCATAACTGGGATCATCTTGCTCTTGGATTGATGGATGTGGGTGCTTTTCCATGGATGGTGGTGATGGGATGGGTGCTGATGGGATGGGTGGATCATTATATGGTTGAAAAGGAAGTGCACTAGAGCTTGAGGGTTGATTGTTGAAGGTATTCGGTGGTCCGATTTGGGTGACCAGAGCTTGTATAGTAGAGTTTAAATCGGCAAATACTTTCTCCATGGAGGTTTGGGGTGGATAGGAGGGTTCATTTTGATAAGGATAAGGAGATAGTGTATATTGCGGTGGTGGTTCTTTGTATGGTTCATTTGACTCATAAGGTGCTTGGTATGGTAGATATAGATTAGGGTCATACGGAGGTGTTTGGTGGAAAGGAGCTTGTGAGTATGGTGGTTCAAAATTATATTGAGGAGGAGGGGGTTCATAGGCATATGGTGGGTCTTGTTGGTAGTCAAAAGAGTGCTCACCATAGCCATTGCCTTGATATGCATCACAGAATGGTTGTTGATAGTTCATTGGAGGTGGTTGTTGCCATGAGGGTTGATCAAATCCTTGTGGCTCCTCCCATTTTTGATTGTTCCAACTATGGTGCATGTTGTCATTATAATCTCCTCTTCCTGCAACATAATTATAACCAGACTCACAGCCAAAAGGGTGAAAGTTCATAGTAGTGAGAGATAATAAAAACAAAAACTAACAAAAAAGGAAAATTTTTTTTTTGAAAAATATTTACAATAACCAAGAATAAGGCACACGTTTGCAATTCCCCGTCAACGGCACCATTTTGATGAGAGAACTTTTGTGTGGTCTAGAATTCAGAATAAATTTCCGTTGCAAGTATAGCTTCTAAACCAACAAAAGTCCTTTCATACAAACATTTTGGTTGTCACAAGTAACAAACACCTTTTTAAAATTGATAACCGAGTATTTAAACCTCGGGTCGTCTTCTCAAGGAATTGCAGGGAGGTATGTTCTTATTATTGGTTATGAGTTTGTAAATTGGGGTTTTAAAGTTTGGGCAATAGGCACAAGTATATTTAAATGACAAGTAAAATAAATTAACAATAATAAAATCTCTTGGCAAGGTATAAGAATTGGAAGTCCTATCCTAGTTATCCTTATCAATTGTGATGAGAATTGGATTTTTCTCCCACTTTGTTAACCTCTAACTATGAAGGTAAGTTAAGTGGATGAATTAATTCGAATCCTCAAGTTCCAGTCTTTCCTTGGGAAAAGTTAGAGTTATTGGATCTCGAATCAATTCTTGAAGAATTTCAATTTTCAATCAACAATGAGTTTGATAACTCAAGAGTTACCAATTAATCAACCAGAGCCAAAAGGTAGAAAATCTAAATTAAAATCATTTATCTGAAAACATCTCAGTAATGTATATTAAATAAGAAAATCAATCCTAACATGGAAAGTTCATAAGCTAATTGGGCAAAACAATTCAGATATAAATGAAAGCATCAGAGTAAATAAAAATAAAAGAGAAAATAAATAAAAAGAACATTGAACCTGAGATGAAGATGAAATATTCCTAATTTCTAAAAAATCCTAATCCTAAATCCTAAGAGAGAGGAGAAAGCCTCTCTCTCTAAAAACTACATCTAAATCCTAAAAAGTGAATTATCAAAGCATGATTATGAATGAATGGATTCCCCCACTTTATAGCCTCTAATCTGTGTTTTCTGGGCCGCAAACTGGGTCGAAAACAGCCCAAAAATCGCTGGAGAAGAAATCTGCCACGCTGATTTTCGTAACTGCGATGCGTCTGCGTGGATGACGCGTTCGCGTCACCTAGCGTCAGGGCAACTATGGTATATTATATATCAAATCGAAGCCCCGAATGTTAGCTTTTCAACGCAACTGGGATTGCGTTGTTTGGACCTCTGTAGCTCATGTTATGACCGTTTTAGTGAGAGAGGGTCAGGCTGACAACTTTGCAGTTCCTTCAATTTCTTGTATTCCTTCCGCTTTTGCATGCTTCCTTTCCGTTCTCCAGGCCATTCCTGCCCTATAATCCCTAAAATCACTGAACACACATATTACGGCATCTAATGGTAATAAGAGAGGATTAATATTAGCAAATATAAGACCAAAGAAGCATGTTTTCAATCATAGCACAAATTCCGGACGGAAAACATAAAACATGCGATTAGTATGAATAAATGGGTAAAGAGTTGATAAAAACCACTCGATTGAGCACAAGATGAACCATGAAATAGTGGTTTATCAACCACTCCTCTCAATACAGAGCCTAATAGAGCCCCCAGACACCAATTCTAAGTTTGGTGTGGGGCAACCATCATCAAGCTCTGAAAGGAATGGTAGTAAGAAAGTACCCAAGGGGGCTAGAGGGATAAGAAAATCCCCACTGAAGGCCTCTCACCTGGAATGAGAGTTATCTTCACTAATAATCCAGTCAATCCACACACTGTAAATAAGATCATACCTCTTGAGAATGTGGAGCTCATCCATGAGAGCACAGGCAAGAAGTTCACTGTAAGGGGCAAAATTCTGAGCCCCTACCTATCTCCGTAAGGAGCTAACCGTCAAGCTAGTGACGTTAAAGAAGTGATTGTTGGAAGGCAACCCAACCATAATTAAAAGTTATTTCTATTTTTCATTAAGTTTATTTAAGTTATATCAGTTTAATTTTCATGTTTTCTTTAAGTTTGTGATCATCTGCAGTAGTTAGAACAGAAATAAAAACAGTCAAAGTCGGAAACAGAACACTGATGAGCGGATAATTTATACGCTTTTTGGCATTGTTTTTAGGTAGTTTTTAGTAAGTTCAAGCTACTTTTAGGGATGTTTTCATTAGTTTTTATGTTAAATTCACATTTCTGGACTTTACTATGAGTTTGTGTGTTTTTCTGTGATTTCAGGTAAATTCTAGCTGAAATTGAGGGACTTGAGCAAAACTCTGAAAAAGGCTGACAAAAGGACTGCTGATGCTGTTGGAATCTGACCTCCCTGCACTCAAAATGGATTTTCTGGAGCTACAGAACTCCAAATGGCGCGCTCTCAATGGCGTTGGAAAGTAGACATCCAGAGCTTTCCAGCAATATATAATAGTCCATACTTTATTCGGGAATTGACGATGTAACTTGACGTTGAACGCCAAGTGCATGCTGCTGTCTAGAGTTAAACGCCAGAAAAACGTCATGATCCGGAGTTGAACGCCCAAAACACGTCATAACTTGGAGTTCAACTCCAAGAGAAGCCTCAGCTCGTGGATAGATCAAGCTCAGCCCAAACATACACCAAGTGGGCCCCGGAAGTGGATTTATGCATCAATTACTTACTCATGTAAACCCTAGGAGCTAGTTTATTATAAATAGAACGTTTAACTATTGTATTAGACATCTTTGGTCTCAGTTTTGTTTTATTCTTCATCTTAGGAGACTATTGATCACGTTTTGGGGGGCTGGCCATTCGGCCATGCCTGAACCTTTTTCTTATGTATTTTCAACAGTGGAGTTTCTGCACACCATAGATTAAGGGTGTGGAGCTCTGCTGTACCTCAAGTTTCAATACAATTACTATTACTTTTTATTCAATTCTCTTTTATTCTTATTCCAAGATATACGTTGCACTTCAACTTTGATGAATGTGATGATCCGTGACACTCATCATCAAGTGCACTGGGTCATCCAAGTAATAAACCTTACGCGAGTAAGGGTCGATCCCACAGAGATTGTTGGTATGAAGCAAGCTATGGTCATCTTGTAAATCTCAGTTAGGCAGATTAAATAGTTTTGGTTTTCGAAAATCAATAGTAAAAAGAAAATAAAAGGGATAGAAATACTTATGTAAATCAATAGTAGGAATTTCAGATAGGCGTATGGAGATGCTGTGCTCCTCTTGAAACTCTACTTCACTATTCGCTCTTCTAGTACTTCTTTACTCCTTTCCATGGCAAGCTGTATGTAGGGCATCACTATCATCAATGGCTACTTTCAATCCTCTCTGGAAAATGGTCCTATGCGCTGTCACTGCACGGCTAATCGTCTGGAGGCATCACCCTTGGTTGATAGCTACATCCCATCCTCTCAGTGAAAATGATCCAAATGCTCTGTCACAGCACGGCTAATCATCTGTCAGTTCTCAATCAGGTTGGAATAGAATCCATTGATTCTTTTGCGTCTGTCACTAACGCCCAGCCTTCAGGAGTTTGAAGCTCGTCACAGTCATTCAATACCGGAATCCTACTCGGAATACCACAGACAAGGTTAGACTTTCCGGATTCCCAGGATCCTACTCGGAATACTACAGACAAGGTTAGACTTTCCGGATCCCCATGAATGCCGCCATCTATCTAGCTTATACCACGAAGATTCTGTTGGGGAATCTAAGAGATATGCGCCCGGCCTAGAGTAGAACGGAAGTGGTTGTCAATCACGCGCGTTCATAAGTGAGAATGATGATGAGTGTCACGGATCATCACATTCATCAAAGTTGAAGTGCAACGTATATCTTGGAATAAGAATAAAAGAGAATTGAATAGAAAGTACTAGTAATTGTATTGAAACTTGAGGTACAGCAGAGCTCCACACCCTTAATCTATGGTGTGCAGAAAATCCACTGTTGAAAATACATAAGAAAAAGGTTCAGACATGGCCGAATGGCCAGCCCCCCAAAACGTGATCAATAGTCTCCTAAGATGAAGAATAAAACAAAATTGAGACCAAAGATGTCTAATACAATAGTTAAACGTTCTATTTATAATAAACTAGCTCCTAGGATTTACATGAGTAAGTAATTGATGCATAAATCCACTTCTGGGGCCCACTTGGTGTATGTTTGGGCTGAGCTTGATCTATCCACGAGCTGAGGCTTCTCTTGGAGTTGAACTCCAAGTTATGACGTGTTTTGGGCGTTCAACTCCGGATCATGACGTTTTTCTGGCGTTTAACTCCAGATAGCAGCATGCACGTGGCGTTCAACGCCAAGTTACGTCGTCAATTCCCGAATAAAGTATGGACTATTATACATTGCTGGAAAGCTCTGGATGTCTACTTTCCAACGCCGTTGAGAGCGCGCCATTTGGAGTTCTGTAGCTCCAGAAAATCCATTTTGAGTGCAGTGAGGTCAGATTCCAACAGCATCAGCAGTCCTTTTGTCAGCCTTTTTCAGAGTTTTGCTCAAGTCCCTCAATTTCAGCCAGAATTTACCTGAAATCACAGAAAAACACACAAACTCATAGTAAAGTCCAGAAATGTGAATTTAACATAAAAACTAATGAAAACATCCCTAAAAGTAGCTTGAACTTACTAAAAACTACCTAAAAACAATGCCAAAAAGCGTATAAATTATCCGCTCATCACAACACCAAACTTAAATTGTTGCTTGTCCCCAAGCAACTCAAAATCAATTAGGATGAAAAGAAGAGAATATACTATAAATTCCAGAATATCAATGAATATCAATTATAATTAGATGAGCGGGACTTGTAGCTTTTTGCCTCTGAACAGTTTTGGCATCTCACTTTTTCTTTGAAGTTTAGAATGATTGGCTTCTCTAGGAACTTAGAATTTTGGATAGTGTTATTGATTCTCCTAGTTAAGTATGTTGATTCTTGAACACAGCTACTTATGAGTCTTGGCCGTGGCCCTAAGCACTTTGTTTTCCAGTATTACCACCAGATACATAAATGCCACAGACACATGACTGGGTGAACCTTTTCAGATTGTGACTCAGCTTTGCTAGAGTCCCCAGTTAGAGGTGTCCAGAGCTCTTAAGCACACTCTTTTTGCTTTGGATCACGACTTTAACCACTCAGTCTCAAGCTTTTCACTTGGACCTTCATGACACAAGCACATGGTTAGGGACAACTTGATTTAGCCGCTTAGGCCTGGATTTTATTT